>NC_135863.1:2500-7500 GCF_031162955.1 Sander vitreus
GTTGTCTCTTTGCAAGATATGAACTGCAGCTGTGACCTGATCAGATTATTATTCTAGATAAGTGTCTATGATAAGAGGATGATCGTTATAGTTAAACATGAAACAGCCCCGAAATCACCGTCACCAAACTACACCAGACTCCATGTAAATAATCCAGACTTTTATCATCGTAAAACACACTTCATTCAAAGTGGACAGAAACTAAATAAAACTCTCAAAAGCCATCTTGGTTCATCTTCCCACTGTTCCAACAATCACCACTCTGGTTTGGTTGAAATAAACCCTTAATTCACCCATTTACATGTGGAGATATGCTGGCTCTATACACGCTAAAAGTCCTGATTATTTACATGGAGTCTGGTGGAGATATGCTGGCTCTATACACGCTAAAAGTCCTGATTATTTACATGGAGTCTGGTGTAGTTTGGTGATGGTGATTTCGGGGCTGTTCCATGTTAAACTAAAAGGATCTTCCTCTTTAACTAAAAGGTCTATCTCTGTAGGGATCCTTTCATAATGTTATCAGACTCTTAGAATAATAATCTGAGTCTGTCAGCAGCAACAACACAACTTTTAGTGGACGCTGACTGACGGTCAACATCTGTCCTGTAGGGTTACATTACAGCCCGGTTTTGCAGCTCAAATAGTGTCCCCCAAAAATTCACAGATGTTTGTCCCTTAGACACCAATGCACCAGTCCTTCCAGAAGAATACAGAGGTTTTTTGTGATTGTTTTGGGCTAAAATCCTTAATTATGTGATGGAATATGCGGGATATTTATGCAATGTTATGGTGAACATACTGTGGTGTCATCGTGGCTTCATCGCGGGGTTTGCAGCTTTTCGATGATGTTCACGTCGCGTAATCACGTCACTTCATAACGTTCTCATGGCAGCAGGGAAACGGCTGCTCTTGTGTGAAGTAAACGTAACATTTTTCATCTTTCTGATAAGATATATGGGACTTTTTAACAACGAAAATGTGGAAAATGGGGACATGCGGGGATTTCCCACATATTTTGCGCGGAAATCTGCAATTTATGCGGCGAAAGTGCCCCCCCCCCCCCCCCCCCTCCGCATAAATATGCAGACTTTGGCTGATTATGCATTGAATTATGAGATCATATAATCACGTTTTTCTGGAGGGACTGAATGCATGGAGCAGGCAGTAATGACGGAGGAATATTCAGCGTTTCAACTGTGAATCTGTTAATAAAGATGTCCTCCTCCCACAGTTTCTCGCTGTGGGAGGGAAGGAGCGAAGGAGGGGAGGGAGGACGCCGCCTGCGGACTGTGGATCTTCGTGGGCCGGTGCCACCGAGCTGAACGACTGCCATGAGGCTGGCTCTGATTCTTCTGCCAACACAGCGCCGGTGGAGAGGCTTCAGTGGATGACGCTGCTTTAATCTCTCTCTGCAGAGACCCTCAGCTTTCACTGGAACAGACTCTTACCTGATAAATACTGAGCTCCAAAAAACTCAAAAGCTGCGCGGCCCGACGCTCACTTTCTCGGCCAACAGATCTGTTGGAAAGCGCCGGACGCCAACAGAGGGAAGGCCTGCAGTCTCCTGCTGCACCTCCACCACCTGGTTGATGTAGGATTCACTACCAATGAATCCTACATCAACACGAAAACAAAATGTTGGACTCTACGGTTTTAAGTTCACGGTACAATATTCTCACAATCTCTTTAAAGCATAGACATATATAAACTGGACCAGCAGCTCCCGTGTCTCTGGACGGAGACCAGTGAAGGACATTAGAAGCTCTTTCCCGGTGATGGCTGAGCGTTACTGAGCAGCCTCCAACTGAGCTTGAAGACGTAGATGTGACGTGAGCAACCTGTCTGAAAGTTGGAAGTCTTCTGGTAGCTGTGCCAAGAGAAATCTCAATCATTCCCAATCTAGCAGAGACGGAGAGCGTAGGTATATGTAAGGAGATAACATAGACACAGGCTCATTATTGATCACTAAAATGATAGTTAACATTAGTCATTACACTTAAACAGCTGATGGAAGTCCAAACTGCCTGAGAGCTTCTCCTGTACTATACGGTAACTCCTCTACTATGAGACAGGAAGTCTCGTGGTTATGACCCAATCGTTAGCCTATTGTTATAAAAACGTCTGCTACGGAGCCATAACGTGAGCTACAAGGTAATGGAGCTTTTTATACATTGTCGTGTTTCTTTAGAAATAAACAACGGACAAATAGAGTCTTTAAACGCTTCAGATGTAAAGGTATTCTCTGTCAAAGTGACGCCAAAATGAAACGTGTGAACATAGGGCTGTAGGAACATAGGCACGCTCCCCATGTTACATCCCTACGCTTTAATCTTAGTTGAGTAAGATTTCTTCAGTCGATTAATCATTTTTCATGCTTTTTTCATGACTTATTTCAAAGAAACTTACACATCTCTATACTAGTAAACACAGAATAAAAGGGGTGCTTTGAACTGTCTTCCAAAGCGAGACGGCGAGGGCCGATGCTCACTTTCTCGGCCAACAGATTTGTTGGAAGGCGTCGGCCGCCAACAGAGGGAAGGCCTGCAGTCTCCGTCTTCTCTTCTGCAGATTCAACACCCAGAGAATCCGGCGCTCCGTTCACACGACACGAACAAAATGTTCCTCCAAGTTCATGGCCAACAAAAAGAAGATTCTTCCCTCTTTTCTTTTTCCTGCCTCTCCGCTCGTCAGCACAGACTGTTCCCAGGGTTTAATTATGGGTCAGTGAGGAAGGGAAATTAGTTTCAGGCAGCGGAGGAGTCACGGCGTCAGGCTGACAGGGGCCCTGAGGCCCGAGGAGGAGGTGGGCAAAGGGCCAAACGCTGTGGCAAAAGTCTAGAGTCACCACGCAAAGGGTAGCAGTCAGAAGTGATCAGAGAGCGCCGGACGGTCAGCTGGAAGTCAGTCAGAGCTGCAGCGACGTTTCTGGCACCGAAGCCTCCGAATAAACGTAAATCCAGTGTGACAGACGCGCCTCAACTTCACCCAACTTTTTATCTGACCTCCCTTTGCAGAGGACACAACACACAGAGATGTTTCAACATTTTCTATCTTTTCTTCTTTCTTCTTTTCTTTCCGTGTCCATGTATGGGGTCACAGTGAAGTCCGTTCAAGTGTAACATTTAATATTGCATGTAAATAAATCTGTGTTGTGCATATTGCACGCTCTGTGGAAACAAATGTGCCCTTTGGGGACTTTGGAAGTCTAAAACAAGATCCTGTATGTGCTTTTACGGGGGATTAATAGAGTGTAGACGTGTAGTGTAGATGTATATTTATTTTTTACTGTTCTGCCTTTCACCCTCATGTTGGCCTTGGGTCATATTTGACCCGTTTTCAAAGTTTTTTAATATTACAAAAATATGGGATGTGGAAATAATATGCAAAAATGTAAAAAACATAAATAAAAACAGGACAAAAAGTTGTGAAAAGCAACAGAAATGATGAAAAAGTGATCGTTTAACCTTTAACTGTTCTTTACTCATTTAGACTGCACACACACACACACACACACACACACACACACACACACACAGAGACACACACACACAGACAAACACACACACACACACACACACACACACACACACAGAGACACACACACACACACACACACACACACACACACACACACACACACACACACAGAGACACACACACACCCACACACACAGAGACACAGACACACACACACACACACACAGAGACACACACACACACACACAGAGACACACACACACACACACACACACACACACACACACACACAGACACACACACACACACACACACACAGACAAACACACACACACACACACACACACACACACAGAGACACACACACACACACACACACACACACACACACACACACACACACACACACACAGACAAACACACACACACACACACACACACACACACACACACACACACAGACACACACACAGACGCATACCCACACACACACACACACACACACACACAGAGACACACACAGACACACACACACACACACACACATTGAGACACACACACACACACACACACACACACACACACACACACACACACACACTTCACTTCCTTAGGTTGAAACCTTTGTTAACTTGATTAAAGGTCTTACGTTCTTATAATAAATAGTAATAGACATTAATTTATTAAACTCACGTACGGACAGACTCACATTCGACATTATCTGGAGAAACATGGATGAAACATCTGAAAAGTAACTTAAACTGTCAGACAAATATAGTGAAGTATTAAGTATAAAGGAGCAGAACATGGAAATACTCAAGTAAAGTACCTCCAATTTGTACTTAAACACACTACTTCAGTAAAAGCACTTAGTCACAACAGTCCCAGTAGGACAGAACATCGTCATCTGCAGATTTCCTTCTTCCTGGATGGATTCCCCAGCGATACTCAGACCCTCCACAGACGACATGTGTTTGAACACTCAGACTCGTGACCGCTGCCAGCACAAACACGCTGCACCGTGCAGCGCCGAGTGGAAGAAATTCCACGTAAACTTAATCCAGATTTCTCCAAAAACTACGGTCAGATTCCCAGGAAACCTTGCGACTGCCTAACCCTTCCTGTTGTGCCACAATCTGGACGAAGTCCACATGAAATATCAAAATGTACTGAGCAGATGTGGCCGGGTTGGCTCAGTGGGTAGAGCAGGAGCACGTATGTTTGGAGGTTTATGCCTCGACGCAGAGGTCCAGGATTCGACTCTGTGACGATTTCCATTTGACCCATTTTTAAAAAGTTCCTATATCAGAAATTTTGGGTTTCTTTCCACTGAAATGGCAAAGAAACTAACGTGGATGATACAAGACTCTTTACAAATGAAATAAATGATCAGTTCACTACCAAAAAAATACTACAAAACAACTGTCTGTTATGATAGAAGAACAAATGTTAGAGCCAACAGAAGCATCGCCGCACGTGATGCTAGTTAACACCACACCTGTCAGCAGCTAACGTTAGCA
>NC_135863.1:12500-30000 GCF_031162955.1 Sander vitreus
CGCCCTTTGTTCTCTCTATCTCACAGTTTACCCCCTCTTCCTCTCCCTCTCTCTCTCTCTGTTGTTGGATGCCAGAAGTCTCAGGGTGACGGCGAGCTGTGGAATAGAAAGGGGGGTGGCTGCAAAGTGTGAAGTGTGTGTGTGTGAATGTGTGACAGCATTCCTCTTCCTCTGAGCGTGTGCAGAAGGTGAAGAAGACGAGACAGAGAAGCTCCAACAACTTTAAAGGTAGGTGCCAAACAGCTTTCATGCACGCACACACACAAAAACACACACACACACACACACACACACACACACACAAACACCTCCAACAGGCCTCGACACAGTAAAAGAAACACAAACCAGAGACAAAATGAAGAGATTTCCTTCATGGACGTGTGTCCCTCAGATTTTGCAGGCTGAGGATGTTAATATATATTTATAGGAAACTTTCTCTGCAGGGTTTTGTTGCAGACATGCATCTCTACTCACTATATAGACAGAAAAACACACTGTACAAACTAATAGATGTAGTGCTACGTATGAAAAGATAAACTTGCAGCCAAACAAATAAACTAAGCATATTAACAGACAAACTTAAAGGACAATTCCGGTGCAAAATGAACCTAGGGGGTTAATAACACGTGTACCGAGTCGACCGTTCTCTGGGATCTGTTTTCATGCTAATCTAATGCGTCTCTAGCTTCAAACAAGCTACCGCTTACTAGCTGCTAACGCTAGCTTACAGGGCAGAGGGTAAATCTCTATTTCTACACCACTAACAAGGCTCAAAGTAGCACCACACTTCCACCGTGGCATCATGAGGGTCCCTACATGTAAACCGAAGGAGTGACAACTTTGTAAGTGTACAGAGAGTTTATTAAAAAGACAGATTATAATGACAGTAGCGTTCATGTTTACATGCGGACGTCATCTTGGAAAACAGTCATGACCAGTCGAACGACGAACGCCGTGCAACCAGTGACCAGTAACATGGCTCAAGCACTGTCTTCGTAGTTTAACAGGCCGAGACTGTTTTCCCAAGAAGGCTATGAAAACTAATGACAAAAGGCACAACTCCGGGAGGACTTGGTGTCGTCATCGTCAATGCATGTATTGATATGTGAGTGCGAGCACATGAGGCATAGTGCATGTGTTACGTTGCACATTATAGCAAAGGGCAGCGGACATGCAGCTCGTCGTACGTTTCCCCAACGTATACGCGCCAATAAAAGAAAAGTCAAGTCGAGTCCGAGTTAGTTTGTACGATTTATATGGGACTCGAGTCCGGGTCTCAGACTTGAATCCCCATCTCTGCGGACAGATATACTCACGTACGAACGGATAAAAACTCGTCCAAACAGAAAAAATATTGTACTTACAGATACACTTACGTACGGACGGATATACTTACGTACAGACAGATATACTCACGTACAGACAGATAAACTCACGTACGGACAGATATACTCACGTACAGACAGATATACTCACGTACGGACGGATATACTCACGTACGGACAGATATACTCACGTACAGACAGATATACTCACGTACGGACGGATATACTTACGTACGGACCGATATACTTACGTACGGACGGATATACTCACGTACGGACGGATATACTTACGTACGGACGGATATCTTTACGTACGGACGGATATCTTTACGTACGGACGGATATACTTACGTACAGACGGATATACTTACGTACGGACCGATATACTTACGTACGGACGGATATACTTACGTACGGACAGATATACTTAAGTACGGACAGATATACTCACGTACGGACAGATATACTTAAGTACGGACAGATATACTTACGGACGGACGGATAAACTCACGTACGGACAGATATACTCACGTACAGACAGATATACTTACGTACGGACAGATATACTTACGTACTTACAGATACACTTACGGACGGACGGATAAACTCACGTACAGACAGATATACACACGTACAAATAGATATACTTACGTATGGACGGATATACTCACGTACTGACGGATAAACTCACGTACGAATAGATATACTTACGTATGGACGGATATACTCACGTACTGACGGATAAACTCACGTACGGACAGATATACTCACGTACGGACAGATATACTTACGTACGGACGGATATACTTAAGTACGGACAGATATACTCACATACGTACCGATATACTTACGTACGGACGGATATACTTAAGTACGGACAGATATACTTAAGTACGGACGGATATACTTATGTACGGACTCACATACAGACAGATATACTCACGTACGGACGGATATACTCACATACGTACCGATATACTTACGTACGGACAGATATACTTAAGTACGGACAGATATACTCACGTACGGACAGATAACCTTAGGTATGAACCGACACTCTGAAGGAAACACTAAATACTTGGTATCTTCAGACTAAAAATAACCCATTCATGTATTTAAATGTGGGCCCAGTTACCAGCTTGAGACAGCCAGAGTCCAGGAACTGCCAGCATCAGTCTTCAAAGACCTGTGTGGGTCTGGATCTGAAGTTAATCATCACGTTTCATTCAGCACCGTGTCAGTTCACCTCAGAGCTGCAGTGTAAGTTCCCATTCAGCAGCGGTGAGTCACAGACGCAGCAGCTGTTGGATGATTTAACAGCACGTCCTGCCTCCGCCCGAGTCCTGCTGTTTGGATCCAACGCTGCTGAGACAAGGCGCCAATCCTCAGGCTGTGTGCAGGTGAGATTTGAAAGTAA
Source organism: Sander vitreus (assembly GCF_031162955.1). Classification (NCBI taxonomy): domain Eukaryota; kingdom Metazoa; phylum Chordata; class Actinopteri; order Perciformes; family Percidae; genus Sander; species Sander vitreus. The sequence goes on from NC_135863.1 coordinate 15,243, forward strand.
ATTCCTCTGTGGAGGCATTTCTTATATCTGTCTGAAAAAAAAAACTTTATTGTACAAAGGCTTTTTCCAGTGTGCTAACCTGTGTAGGCTAGGCTAGACTAAGCACAAACAGATAACTCACATACAGACATATAAACTGACTTTACAGACAGAAACTCACTGTATTAACAGACAAACTATAGGTGCAGACAGATAAACGTACATATGAACAGATCAGGATTTTTTGGGGTTTGACTGAATACCAAATCCAATGGTTAATATTTTGCCAATTCCGAAATCTTTAGAAAGTGTAAATGATCCAAACAGTTTCTGTCTCACTCTCTCTCTCTCTGTCTCACTGTCTCACTGTCTCTCTCTCTGTCTCTCTCTCTCTCTCTGTCTCACTGTCTCTCTCTCTGTCTCTCTCTCTCTCTGTCTCTCTCTCTGTCTCTCTCTCTGTCTCTCTCTCTCTCTCTCTCTCTCTCTCTCTCTCTCTCTCTCTGTCTCTCTCTCTCTCTCTCTCTCTCTCTCTGTCTCACTGTCTCTCTCTCTGTCTCTCTCTCTCTGTCTCTCTGTCTCACTGTCTCTCTCTCTGTCTCTCTCTCTGTCTCTCTCTCTCACTGTCTCTCTCTCTGTCTCTCTCTCTCTGTCTCTCTCTCTCTCTCTCTCTCTCTGTCTCTCTCTCTCTCTGTCTCTCTCTCTGTCTCTCTCTCTCTGTCTCTCTCTCTGTCTCTCTCTCTCTGTCTCTCTCTCTGTCTCTCTCTCTCTCTCTCTCTGTCTCTCTGTCTCTCTGTCTCTCTCTCTCTATCTCTCTCTCTCTCTCTCTCTGTCTCTCTGTCTCTCTCTCTGTCTCTCTCTCTCTCTCTCTCTCTCTGTCTCTCTCTCTCTCTGTCTCTCTGTCTCTCTGTCTCTCTGTCTTTCTGTCTCTCCAACCAGTTGTGTGTTTAATGGTCTAATCATGTCAGGACTTGTTGAGGCCGTTATGTTTGCTAGTTTACTTTAGAATAAAAGATCAGATTTTTGTAATGTTGTAATGTTGTAATTGATGTAAAGGAAATAGTAACTAAAGCTGTCAGATGAATGTAGTAAAAAGTTGTTTCACACACAGACCGTACACGGTCTGTTTCCACTGTGAGGCTCAGTCACATCCAGCTGAAACCTCAAACTAACGAACCAACGCTCGTCTGGCTGGATGGGAAGTGACACGCCGGCTCTAGTTGGTGCCCTGCTTTGATCCTAAAAACACCCCCCCCCCCTCCCATGCCACTTCCAGCACCTCTGCAGGGTCACGCAGATTAACCCCTTGTTTCCTGCAGTGGGCTTTAGTTTTGAAGTGAAATGAAGGGTGAAAGGGTTTTCCGGTTGGAAGTGTGTGTGTGTGTGTGTGTGTGTGTGTGTGTGTGTGTGTGTGTGTGTGTGTGTGTGTGTGTGTGTGCACCAGCGGGAGTGAAAGAAGCAGGGCTGTCCAGCTGCATGCTGGGAGTTTTTGGAGCTTTTTTTTAAGGATCTAGAGAATTTAGAGAGAGTTTTGGTGTTGGCTTAGGGCAGTCGTAGGGATTTAGAGCTGAGCAGCTGATGCCTTTTCAGTAGTTTTAGAGGGTAGAGTTGGAGAAAGTTTGGCGCTGTTCAGGAGTTTGTGTTGTAAGTATTTTGAACATTATCAGATTCTGTGTTGAGGGACGAAGAATTAGGCCTGCACGATAAATCGTTATGAAATCGCGATCTCGATTCACCCTGTTCACGATCAATTAATTTATTGAAAACATTTGACATTAACGTTAATATGTTTTAATTATGTAAAGACATGTTCAAGGAGTTCAGATAGAGCCTGTATCAGGGCCATATCTAGTCCAGATAGAGCCTGTATCAGGGCCATATCTAGTCCAGATAGAGGCTGTATCAGGGCCATATCTAGTCCAGGTATAGCCTGTATCAGGGCCATATCTAGTCCAGATATAGCCTGTATCAGGGCCATATCTAGTCCAGATAGAGCCTGTATCAGGGCCATATCTAGTCCAGATAGAATCTGTATCGGGGCCATATCTAGTCCAGATAGAGCCTGTATCGGGGCCATATCTAGTCCAGATAGAGCCTGTATCGGGGCCATATCTAGTCCAGATAGAGCCTGTATCGGGGCCATATTTAGTCCTGATAGAGCCTGTATCGGGGCCATATTTAGTCCAGATAGAGCCTGTATCGGGGCCATATTTAGTCCAGATAGAGCCTGTATCAGGGCCATATTTAGTCCAGATAGAGCCTGTATCAGGGCCATATTTAGTCCAGATAGAGCCTGTATCAGGGCCATATTTAGTCCAGATAGAGCCTGTATCAGGGCCATATTTAGTCCAGATAGAGCCTGTATCAGGGCCATATTTAGTGTGTTATATGTCACTATTTCTGGTAGCCTGCTGTACTTTAATGGCCAGTGTGTACTATATTTCCTGTATTCAGTGAAGCCTCTGTGTTTACAGGCTTGTGGTGATGCACAATGTGCTATAAGGTGCCAAATAAATCTATGTTTGGTAATGCCAATTAGTTTTGTTTTGTCATGGTTAGGGTTGCAAAATTCCCGGGAATTTTCAAAGTTGGAAACTTTCCATGGGAATTAACGGGAATTAATGGGAATTAATGGGAATAAACTGGATATTTTATAGATTAGATAGATTAGAGAGACAGTCGCGTTCTCGTATACAGGCGGCCGCCGTATTGGGAGCTACTGTCTTTCTAAACTATCTTTTTAATAAACTGTCTGTACACTTACAAAGTTCTCAATGCTCGAGTTAACATTTAGGGACCCTCATTATGCTACCGTTGAAGTGTGGTGATATTTTGAGCCTTTTTAGTGGTATAAATAATGATTTGTGTGTGCCCCGAATACTAGCGTTGTAAGCTAATCAGCGGTCCGCGCTAGCTTGTTTCAAGCTACAAACACATTCGTTTAGCATGAAAACATGTCCCAGAGAACGACAGAGTGGGGACACATCTGTTATTAACCCCTAGGTTTGTTTTGCGCCGGAATTGTCCTTTAAGCCAGTGGTTCCCAACCTGGGGTCCGGGGACCCCTCAGGGGGGGCGGCAAAGATCAGAGGGGGGCGCAAGTCTTTATCTGGTTTGATGATGAGGTAAAAAATAATATTTGCACATGTTAAACAAATGATGATAATACACTAGAATATATAATGTATACAAAAGTCTGTATGAAAACTATATATTTTTGTTCTTGCTTAACATTGTAGGCAGGCTCCTTAGTAGGCCAAACCTCCGGGACCTCTTAACCTGGGACCTTGCTGTCATCAGGTCAGCTGCTAGCTGCTAGCTGCTGTCATCAGGTCAGCTGCTAGCTGCTGTCATCAGGTCAGCTGCTGCTAGCTGCTGGCTGCTAGCTGCTGTCATCAGGTCAGCTGCTAGCAGCTAGCTGCTAGCTGCTATCATCCCGCTACAGCATCACTATTTTATGAATGAAACATGGCGGAGAAACGTAAAAGTGCTGATAACTCCTCTGTATCAAAAAAGAAAGTAATGCTCTATCTCGAGAGTTACCTCAACTTCAGTTTCGGGGGGGGGGGGTTCAGCTTTTCTTTGACATAAGTAGGGGCAACAAGCACCCGTTAACACAGGCGCGCACCTACATAATAAGCTGTTTTAAATAAAAAATGTTCAATGCCTTATCGCGCTTATGTGACCGAGCCCGACCCAACATCATTTCTAAATATCAGTCCGAACCTGGCCCGGTCAGGTATCCATCCTTTAGTACGAACGGATAAACACACGTACGGACAGACAAACTTACTGTACAGACAGAAACTCACTGTATTAACAGACAAACTATAGATGCACACAGATAAACGTACATATGAAGGAAGAAACTAACGTACGGACAGAAAAAACAATGGTGTGCAGCTTTATTATATCGGCAAATACAAGGATCAGATCGGGACTCGGTATCGGTAGATATTCAATATTTGAAAAATCGGATTGGGCCAAAAAAGCTGATCGAGACATCCCTAGGAAAACGTTTGTTAAACTCTCTCCGCAGGTTGAAAAGAGCATGTGGGTCGAGGCAGACTGAATGGAAAGCCCCGAGACTCAGCTCACTTTGCTTCAGAAACAACTTTTTGCCCAAACCTGTGCAACAAAAGGCCCTCGCTGATCTGAAATGGGCGCTGTCAGCGCGTTGTTGTTGCTGCTGGCGTTGGCGGGCGTCTGCAGCGGGAGTCTGGTTGTGGTGAACTCGGGCGTGGAGGTGACGAGGGGCCGGGCTGTGTTCGTCACAGAGAAGGAGCTGAAGATCAGCGTGGATGCAACTGCAGACTGTAAGGTGGAGGTGGTGATGAACGAACCTGTCACTCAGCGAGTCGGGAGGCTGACTCCACAGGTGAGTGTTACACACCTGCTGTAGTTACAGAGTCACGCTGGGTTTCCACAGGCAACTGAAATAACAGGGTCAGACCTATGGTCCCACAGCCCAATGGTCCCACAGCCCTATGTTCCCACAGCCCTATGTTCCCACAGCCCTATGTTCCCACAGCCCAATGTTCCCACAGCCCTATGTTCCCACAGCCCTATGGTCCCACAGCCCAATGGTCCCACAGCCCTATGTTCCCACAGCCCTATGTTCCCACAGCCCTATGTTCCCACATTTATAAGATTTTTCTTAAAATTAGGGTTAGGGTTACATTCCATCTGTAGTCCATTGCTACTGGATAATAGGTTGGGTGTAATTGGCTACCAAATTGGGAGAAAGGGGGATACAATCTGATACAAATTCATGAAAAAGGAAATCTTAGAAATGTGGGACCATAGGGCTGTGGGAACATTGGGCTGTGGGACCATTGGGCTGTGGGAACACAGGGCTGTGGGAACATAGGGCTGTGGGAACATAGGGCTGTGGGAACACAGGGCTGTGGGACCATTGGGCTGTGGGAACATTGGGCTGTGGGAACATTGGGCTGTGGGAACACAGGGCTGTGGGAACATAGGGCTGTGGGAACATAGGGCTGTGGGAACACAGGGCTGTGGGAACACAGGGCTGTGGGACCATTGGGCTGTGGGAACATAGGGCTGTGGGAACATTGGGCTGTGGGAACACAGGGCTGTGGGAACATAGGGCTGTGGGAACATAGGGCTGTGGGAACATAGGGCTGTGGGAACATAGGGCTGTGGGAACATAGGGCTGTGGGAACATAGGGCTGTGGGACCATAGGACTGTAGGAACATAGGTTTTGTGGGAACATTGGGCTGTGGGAACATAGGGCTGTGGGAACATTGGGCTGTGGGAACATAGGGCTGTGAGAACATAGGGCTGTGGGAACATAGGGCTGTGGGAACATAGGGCTGTGGGAACATAGGACTGTGAGAACATAGGACTGTGAGAACATAGGGCTGTGGGAACATAGGGCTGTGGGACCATAGGGCTGTGGGAACATAGGGCTGTGGGAACATTGGGCTGTGGGAACATAGGGCTGTGGGAACATTGGGCTGTGGGAACATTGGGCTGTGGGAACATAGGGCTGTGGGAACATTGGGCTGTGGGAACATTGGGCTGCGGGAACATAGGGCTGTGGGAACATAGGGCTGTGGGAACATTGGGCTGTGGGAACATAGGGCTGTGGGAACCTTGGGCTGTGGGAACATAGGCACTTTCCTGTATACACACATGCTATACGTGAAAATTAAAGTGCCCATATTATTCTCATTTTCAGGTTCATAATTGTATTTTAAGGTTGTACCAGAATAGGTTTACATGGTTTAATTTTCAAAAAACACCATATTGTTGTTGTACTGCACCGCTCTCTCTCACTGCTGCAGATCCTCTTTTCAGCTGGTCTCTGTTTTAGCTACAAAGTGAGACCTCTCTTCTTCTACTTCTTCTGTACTATCTTTGATTGCACTGGCACATGCTCAGTAGCTCAGATGTAGATCATGTCAGCTAGCTAGCTCCATAGACAGTAAAAGAAAGGCTGTTTCTCCACCTTCAGTCAGTTACAAGGCAGGATTAGCTGGGAGACTTCTTCTAAATGAGGGCGCACATGGATGTAGTTCTTTAGTAGATTATGGTGAACTTGTGTGTGCTGTAGCAGTGCTTTGCTATTGAGAACGAGGTAGCATGCTAGCGTTAGCATTAGCGTTAGCATTAGCGTTAGCATTAGCGTTAGCATTAGCGTTAGCATGCTAATGCTATGAGCTAACGGTTGCAGTTAGCCAGCTCGTTTCGGCTTGTGACGTCACAAGCCGTGCCGATTTTGAACAGCTCAACAGAGACTGAAGGCAGGACACATTCAGAAACCGTATCTCACTCAGAAAAGCATGGATGGATGTTTTTCAAAGTGTGTATGCGTGTGGAAGCACCAGAGACACAAAAGAACTCCCCAAATCCCAGGAAAAGTATTTTTTTCATAATATGGGCACTTTAAAAGATTGTGATTTTCCTATAGATTACTTGATACATCTCTGTATGTCTACAGGGATGCTAACAGCTAGCTTGGCAAAAGGTTGTCCAGGCAGTTGGTTTTCATATATATTTTAGTTTTAGTAGTAGTAGCATTGTAGTAATGTTAGCATTGTAGCAATGACAACTACCTTGTTGCTAGTAATATAACGTTATTCAAACTAAATGGCAAAGTGTTAGCCTGACAAGCCAGACCCACATCCAGATGTTGGGTCTGGGAACTCACCACTGGCAGGGCTACAACCAATCATAGCAATGCTAGTCGACAGATTCAACTTTTGCCGTATCCGGTTGGCAAAACGCCGAACACATCTTCCTTTGTTAAGAATGACTTCAGGGCCGTTCTTTGTTCTTTTCTCAAAGAAAAGCTGAACTCCAAGTCTTCTGAGTCGCGACCAAAGCCGATTCCAAAGACAGCTGTTCTCCAGCAGCAGCAGCAGCTATAAGCCCCGCCCACTGACTCTATACACGATGTGATTGGCCCGACCAGAGTTTGGTTTTTCCAGCTCGCAAGCCAACGGAGAGTTGCTAGACTGACCCTGGCTGCAGATTACATTTGCTGCTGCTATGGTGGTCTAGATTTCTAGGCTATTTCTATTTATTGTTTTATATAATGTTAAGAAAAATGGATTGTGTAAAAAGTCTTGTATTTTCCTCAGGATCCCAAGAGATTTAGAGACCTTAATGCAAACAAACCAATCAGAATACCTAAAAAGCAAGTTGTTGTTTGGTTTTCTGTTTGCAGGTGTTTGACTGCAGCTTCCTAAAGGACGAGGTGAAATACGTCCACGATGGAAGTCCCCTGCTGGACGAGGACACAGTCATGCTAAGAGTCTACAGGTCAGTTAGCAACTAGTCTCACATTGCAAGACCTTCCTACACAGAGCTGCGGAAGAAGGTCTGGCTAGTCCACACAGCATTCCTGAATGGGAGGAAAACGTGCTCTGGTTTATTGGTATTTCTTTAAACCAATCACAATCGTCCTGGGCAAAATAGTCTCAGGAAGGAGCTTGTTTTGGTGGAACATGTGTACGTTCAAAAGTAGTTTTAGTCGTGCAACAGAAACCTCAGATTGGACAGATAGTCTAGCTAGCTGTCTGGATTTATTTTTTTAATTATTTTGACTTTTTTCTTGAATTATTTTGACTTTTTCTTGAATTATTTTGACTTTTTCTTGAATTATTTTGACTTTTTTCTTGAATTATTTTGACTTTTTTCTTGAATTATTTTGACTTTTTTCTTGAATTATTTTGACGTTTTTTCTTGAATTTTTTCAACGTTTTTTCTTGAATTATTTTGACTTTTTTCTTGAATTATTTTGACTTTTTTTTTATTATTTTGACTTTTTTCTTGAATTATTTTGACTTTTTTTCTTGAATTATTTTTGAAGTTTTTTTCTTGAATTATTTTGACTTTTTTCTTGAATTATTTTGACTTTTTTCTTGAATTATTTTGACTTTTTTCTTGAATTATTTTGACTTTTTTCTTGAATTATTTTGACTTTTTTCTTGAATTATTTTGACGTTTTTTCTTGAATTATTTTGACTTTTTTCTTGAATTTTTTTGACTTTTTTCTTGAATTATTTTGACGTTTTTTCTTGAATTATTTTGACGTTTTTTCTTGAATTTTTTCGACGTTTTTTCTTGAATTATTTTGACTTTTTTCTTGAATTATTTTGATGGTGGAACATGTGGACGTTCAAAAGTTGTTTTAGTCGTGCAACAGAAAACTCAGATTGGACAGATAGTCTAGCTAGCTGTCTGGATTTACCCTGCAGAGATCTGAGGAGCAGTTAACCAGAGTCCTCAAAGCCGGATGTCCGTTACCTTCCTCTTTCTTTGTGTTGGCGTTCTAACCTCCGGCTGATTTGTGAGGACTATGGTTAACTGCTCCTCTGATCTCTGCAGGGTAAATCCAGACAGCTAGCTAGACTATCTGTCCAATCGGAGGTTTCTGTTGCACGACTAATGTCGCTGACACACCAACCTGATAATCGGCCGTAGGACAGTCTGGCGAGGTCGGTGACTCGAGTCTGTTCAGTGTGTCCGTGCCGTCGTCCGTTGGAGGAGCTGTCGGCCTTCATTTTGGCCGACCTGACATGCTCAGTCAGAGACAGGGCAGTAGGGACTCACCCGGAAATGGCGAGCAGAATGAGCCTCTCAAAATCTGACGAAAATCTTTTAAACTGACCTTTGTTGATCTGAAACGATCAATAAACCAGAGCACGTTTTTCTCGCATCCCCGAATGCTGTCCGTGTGCAGGTTCACGTCCCAGGACACACTGGTGGAGACGCTGGTTCTGCCGGTGCGGGTGGTGGATTCAGGCTCTGGCGTGGTGCAGCTGGGCAGCGCTCCGCTGGTGGTTCCTCTGTTCTACGGTTTATCCAACGCCATTGACACTTCCGTGCTGGAGATCCGGACCGCAGCGGACCTGGTCTGCAGCGTGCGGCTGATGACCAGCGATGTCAGCGTCCCCGCACTGGGACAGCTGGTGCGGGAGGAGGATGCCACGCAGAGGAAAGGTACGTCACATCTGGACTAGTCTGGCATTGCCAGACCTTCCTCCACAGCTCTGCTGGCTAGTCCACACAGCATTCCTGGCAACCCGTTCTCACCCCCAACTCGCTTGGGCAGTGGCTCTCAGCGTCACATATGACCAAAAAAATCCCCTTTTAGCTTTTACGTAGAACGCAGCGAGTAGTATGAAAGACCAAATGACCCGTAAGGAGGTTCGTTGGGAGGGGACTTGTCCCACGTGTCACTGGACGCCAATAGTCCCGACCAAGCGTGATAAAGTGAGTTTAGATCTGACGCTAAATAAGACTTTTAGCGTGAATAACAACGCCAAAGGCACCTGACCAAGCATCCGTATTTTACGGGGAAGGGAAGGAACTTGTTTTGGTGGAATGTGTGTATGTTAGGGTTAGTTGTTTAGTCGTGCAACAGAAACCTCAGATTGGACAGTTCTGTTCTTTCTCTAGCTCGCTCCGCCACTTTGTTTAATCTAACGTTAGCACCTCTCTCTCTATCTCTCTCTCTCTCTCTCTCTCTCTCTCTCTCTCTCTGTCTCTCTCTGTCTCTCTCTGTCTCTCTCTCGCTCTCTCTCTCTCTCTCTCTCTCTCTCTCTCTCTCTCTCTCTCTCTCTCTCTCTCTCTCTCTCTCTCTCTCTCTCTCTCTCTCTCTCTCTCTCTCTCTCTCTCTCTCTCTCTCTCTCGCTCTGTCTCTCCCTCTCTCTCTCTGTCTCTCCCTCTCCCTCTCTCTCTCTGTCTCTCCCTCTCTCTCTCTCTCTCTCTCTCTCTCTCTCTCTCTCTCTCTCTCTCTCTCTCTCTCTCTCTCTCTCTCTCTCTCTCTCTCTCTCTCTCTCTCTCTCTCTCTAGCTCGCTCCACCACTTTGTTTATTGTAACGTTAGCACCGCTCCACATAGCTCTCTAGGATACTGTAACAGTACACCTTAGCTGTTGTTATAGCAACAAAAGATGCTCTCGGCTGCTTTTTGGAATACAAATCTTGTCAAAAAAGACGCCAAGTGTCCCAATAAAATATTAAGTTAACAGAATAGATAGTAAGATTGACAATCATATAATCAGCTTGCAACTTTTTTTCCTACTTATTTGTTGGCTTTTCTTGTCGTTTTTCATCTTTTATTCTGTTTAATTGGCGTTTTTTTAGTCTCTGTCTCTGTCGTCGTCTGTTTTTTTGAATAGTTTTGATGGTTTGTCCTCTGTGTGTGTCGTCCTGCAGGCCGAGAGACAGCAGCGCTGTGTCCCGGGAACAGACCATGTCTCCACAGCACCAGGGAGGTGCGTTTCCTGAAGAGCAGCTGCCAGGACTTCCTCTCCTCCGGTCTGAAGTACCAGCACCTCCGCCCGCCTTCGCCGGAGATCGACTACATCCCGCTGCGGGTGGAGCTGAGGGAGCGCGGCTCCAGGGCGCTGCTGGATGTAAGGGCAACGTAACTCAGGACATTTACATGAACGTTGGAAAAGGCAACAAAACAACGTCCCAAAAGGAGTTGAACTAAAGCGTTGAAAAACTGAAAATAAACGTTGAATAAAGCAACGAAAATGTTAAAAAGGGTGGAAAAAAACATTGAAGAAATGATCAAAAATCTCAATATATGACAAAAACGTCCCAAAAAACGTCAAAAACTTTGAAGAAAAGTAAAAACGTCCCAAAAAGCGCATAAAAAAGTGACAACTTTGAACAAAATTATCACGATTTTTTTCTTAATTGTTAGGATTTTTTTCCTTTAATATTAAGCCTTTTTTGTTAAAATATTACAATTTATTTTTTTAATTATTTCGACGTTTTTTTCTTGAATTATTTTGACTTTTTTCTTGAATTATTTTGACTTTTTTCTTGAATTATTTCGACGTTTTTTCTTGAATTATTTTGACTTTTTTCTTGAATTATTTCGACGTTTTTTCTTGAATTACTTTGACTTTTTTCTTGAATTATTTTTACTTTTTTTCTTGAATTATTTCGACGTTTTTTCTTGAATTATTTTGACTTTTTTCTTGACTTATTTTGACTTTTTTCTTGAATTATTTCGAAGTTTTTTCTTGAATTATTTTGACTTTTTTTCTTGAATTATTTTGACTTTTTTTTCTTGAATTATTTTGACGTTTTTTCTTGAATTTTTTCAACGTTTTTTCTTGAATTATTTTGACTTTTTTCTTGAATTATTTCGATGGTGGAACATGTGTACGTTCAAAAGTAGTTTTAGTCGTGCAACAGAAACCTCAGATTGGACAGATAGTCTAGCTAGCTGTCTGGATTTATTTTTTTAATTATTTCGACGTTTTTTCTTGAATTATTTTGACTTTTTTCTTGAATTATTTTGACTTTTTTCTTGAAATATTTCGACTTTTTTCTTGAATTATTTTGACTTTTTTCTTGAATTATTTTGACTTTTTTCTTGAATTATTTTGACGTTTTTTCTTGAATTATTTTGACTTTTTTCTTGAATTATTTTTACTTTTTTTCTTGAATTATTTCGACGTTTTTTCTTGAATTATTTCGACTTTTTCCTTTGATTATTAAGCCTTTCTTTTTTTTTAAATATTACAACTTTTATTAGTTGAAATATTACAACTTTTTCCTTTCTTTTTTTGGGACAAAACTTGATCAAATGCGCGTGGAATCAGTGTTGGAGCAAAACAACTTCTCCTCGATAGTTCTTTCATTGAACAATGTTGATAAACTGCAGCTTCAGTCAAACCCTCGAGGGATTGTGGATGTTTTCCTGACGAGCAGAGACGGATACTGGCGTCAGAAGGTGACATCTCCATCTTCTCCGCTCCGTGGTCGCAGCAGCACGGCAGGATCTGCAGGGCTTTACATCCTGCATGTTAAAAGCTCTTTTTATTCCCGTTGTTAACACATAATGAGAGTGTCTTTTAATACAAATTCCTGTCATTTCTCACACGTCTGACTGTTATTCTGCGGCGTCAACACCACGTAGCAGCAGCAGTTGTACGTGTTGATTTCTGCGTGATGCATGTCGTGTTAAAACATTCGTGTCTCAAAGAGTTAAGGCTTAAAACCACGAACAGAAAGGTTTACTTTGGGACAAACACTATCTTCTGATTATGACAAACAGAAGGAAAAAAGACGGAAAAAGATCATAAATGACGGAAAAACGGCAGCGACAAACGGACCCAAAAAGATGAAAAAAGATGAAAAATGGGAGAAAAAGACAACAAACAGATGACAGTTTTCTTATTTTGTCTTTTTTTTCTGTCTCTTTCTCCCTTTCTACCTTCATCCCTCTCTACCTCTCTCCCTTTCTCCTTCTCTCCCTATCTCCCTTCATCCCTTTCTCCCTCTCTCCCTTCATCCCTTTCTCCCTCTCTCCCTTTCTCCCTCTCTCCCTTTCTCCCTTTCTCCCTCTCTCCCTATCTCCCTTCATCCCTTTCTCCTTCTCTCCCTATCTCCCTTCATCCCTTTCTCCCTTTCTCCCTCTCTCCCTTTCTCCCTATCTCCCTTCATCCCTTTCTCCGTCTCTCTCTTCCTCCCTCTCTCCCTCTGCAGGCCGAGTCGGTGTGGTTGCCGGTTCTGATCCACGGTGCGTTGCCCAACCAGGCGCCTGCGGCGGCCTTCATGGCGTCCTTCATCCTGGAGGCGGACCAGTTCATCCTCACGCCGCTGACCACGGCCGCGCTGGACGCCACCGACCCCGAGACGCCGCAGGAGAAGCTAATCTTCAACGTGACCCTGCCGCCGGCCGCCGGCTACGTCACGCACCTGGACGACCACACCAAGCCCGTCTCGTCCTTCACATGGCGGGACCTGCACGACATGAAGGTCGCCTACCAGCCGCCCAGCAGCAGCCAATCACAGCGCAGGAACTACCAGGTAATAACCAAGGGGATAAGCTCCTCTTCAGAACTCAAACCTCCTATGGCGCCATTTTCATGCTACCAAGCCATCACCTCCCGTTAGCATCCCGTTAGCATCCCATTGACTGCCATTCATTTTGACGTCACTTTGACAGAGAATACCTTTACATCTGACGCGTTTAAAGACTCTATTTGTCCGTTGTTTATTTCTAAAGAAACACAACAACGTATAAAAGGCTCCATTACCTTGTAGCTCACGTTATGGCTCCGTAGCAGACGTTTTTATAACAATAGGCTAACGATTGGGTCATCACCACGAGACTTCCTGTCTCATAGTAGAGGAGTTACCGTATAGTACAGGAGAAGCTCTCAGGCAGTTTGGACTTCCATCAGCTGTTTAAGTGTAATGACTAATGTTAACTATCATTTTAGTTAGCAGCACATCTGATTTACATCTATGAAATCTGTGCCAGACATACTTTAGAAAGTGGTTTCCCTCAGAGCTGCAGGCGAAAGGCACAGTTTCATTTCCACTTCGACACGGCCTGTGAAAACAAAGCGAGCTTTCATAAACATCAGGGCTGCAATAAGATAAGAAGAAGACGTACAAACTCGAGGCTGTGAAACAGCCGTCCACAATCCAATAGTTGATGTCATGGATGCAATTTGGGGTTTTTTTATGAACTGAACCCAAAGATCTTTTGTTGTGCTCTCCCTCTCTCCCTTCATCCCCTCATCCCTTTCTCCCTCTGTCTCTTTCTCCCTCTCTCCCCTCATCCCTTTCTCCCTCTGTCTCTTTCTCCCTCTCTCCCCTCATCCCTTTCTCCCTCTAACCCTTTCTCCCTCTCTCCCTTCATCCCTTTCTCCCTCTAACCCTTTCTCCCTCTCTCCCTTCATCCCTTTCTCCCTCTAACCCTTTCTCCCTCTCTCCCTTCATCCCTTTCTCCCTCTAACCCTTTCTCCCTCTCTCCCTTTATCCCTTTCTCCCTCTAACTCTTTCTCCCTCTCTCCCTTCATCCCTTTCTCCCTCTAACCCTTTCTTCCTCTTTCCCTTCATCCCCTTATCCCTTTCTCCCTCTAACCCTTTCTCCCTCTCTCCCTTCATCCCTTTCTCCCTCTAACCCTTTCTCCCTCTCTCCCTTCATCCCTTTCTCCCTCTGTCTCTTTCTCCCTCTCTCCCCTCATCCCTTTCTCCCTCTGTCTCTTTCTCCCTCTCTCCCCTCATCCCTTTCTCCCTCTGTCTCTTTCTCCCTCTCTCCCCTCATCCCTTTCTCCCTCTAACCCTTTCTCCCTCTCTCCCTTCATCCCTTTCTCCCTCTAACCCTTTCTCCCTCTCTCCCTTCATCCCCTTATCCCTTTCTCCCTCTAACCCTTTCTCCCTCTCTCCCTTCATCCCTTTCTCCCTCTAACCCTTTCTCCCTCTCTCCCTTCATCCCTTTCTCCCTCTCTCCTTCTCTCCTTTGAAGGATTTGCAGAAGGTATATAATAATCCCTTTGATCAAAACCATAAGGGGTGGCTCCCAGCAAAGCAACCAACGGGTCCCTATTGACTTCTATGTTAAAAATATTGGCCAATGCCGAATAGATATCATCCCGATATTTCTTAAGTTTCCCACAAGACCAAAAGGTTTCTCCACAGTTCCTCCAGCAATACTTTCCTGTTATGTGCGGCGGTCTCGAGTATCTCGCTATCATTTTCCATTTGCATTCTCTCCAGCTATTGGAGGAAGTTACTCTGTGCTTTTAACCCAGGAGTCCAAGGAAATATCTCGCCAAAACTCAACGTATTGTGTGCTTCCATGTTCTGGAGGCAGTTATAAAGACAAGACATCATTTTCCTCCCACTTTCCCACACCAGTCTGTTCTAGCTGTTATTGATATCAAGGTATTTGGTCAAAAATATCCAACCCGGTCTCACGGCAGTGAGTGTAAATGTCACGTTATTTTTACGTTTTTCTCGGGTTTTTTTCGTGGTGGCCAGCACGAAA
>NC_135863.1:47500-52500 GCF_031162955.1 Sander vitreus
CCGCGTGCAGGACCTGCGGGACGGCGTGGTCGTCTACCATCACTCCGACAGCGACACTACTCGTGACCACATCATCTTCCGCATCAGCGACGGGCGCCACAGCATTCGTCACAAGTTCCCCGTCAACATCCTGCCCAAAGATGACTCTCCGCCGTTCCTCATCAACAACGTGGCGCTGGAGGTGCAGGAGGGCGGCGCCGTGCAGCTGGAGGAGTTCACGCTACTCGCCGCCGACCTGGACTCCAGCGACGACTACATCCTGTACCAGCTGACCTCCGGCCCCCGGGCGGGGCAGCTGGTCCGGAAGACCTCAGCCCACGGGACAGGTGAGGGCAGTTTCTCTAATAGAAACCTTCTATCTTTTTTTTGGGGGTCAAGTGTCCAGGTCCAACAGGTTCTCACACCCATTTCGTAAAATCTGGACGCTTGGTCAGGTGCCTTTGTCGTTCTTATTGACGCTAAAAGTCTCCTTTAGCGTTATAAGTAGACGCGCTTGGTCGGGACTATTGACGTCCCTTTAGCGTTATAAGTAGACGCGCTTGGTCGGGACTATTGACGTCCCTTTAGCGCTATAAGTAGACGTGCTTGGTCGGGACTATTGCCGTCCCTTTAGAGCTATAAGTAAACGCGCTTGGTCGGGACTATTGCCGTCCCTTTAGCGCTATAAGTAAACGTGCTTGGTCGGGACTATTGACGTCCCTTTAGCGTTATAAGTAGACGCGCTTGGTCGGGACTATTGACGTCCCTTTAGCGCTATAAGTAAACGCGCTTGGTCGGGACTATTGCGTCCCTTTAGCTCTAGTAAAAGTCGCGGTGTAGTATGGGACCCGTCACCCGTGCACTTTGTCAGTCTGAATGTAGCCTATGTGGTCCTGAATCAGACCCAGGTCTGACTTTTTTCAATGCGGCCGCAGTGTGAACAACCAAGGCTGATTTGATGCGACTTTTGCATCAATCTACATCAACATTTGTCACAATGATGCGTCTCTGTGAAGCTAGTCACAACACAGTCCCACCACTCCTGGCTCCTTGCATGCACACAGACCTCTATAGTGAATTTGCAGCCATAACCCCACAAAAGGCCAAAATAGCCAATTTGTCTTTGAAATAAAAGCGATAATAGCTTACTTCCTCCATAACCTCCCTAACTTTAGTGCAACAGCGTGCTGCGTCTGAAGTCATTGTCACACTGGAATCTGATACAGGCCACATTTTAAAAGGTCATGTGAACAGCCAAACAAAAAAATCGGATCTGAGCAAAGAAATCCCGAATTAAGCATTAAGACTTGCGGTGTGAATGTAGCCTCATCTCGTGTTGCAGCTGGTGGGTTGTAAATGTTGTCGATGTGTTTGCAGGAGAGCAAGTGGACAGTTTCTTGCAGAGGGATCTGATCCAGGGTCAGATCTACTACCAGCACTCAGGAGAGGAGCAGTTTGAGGACTCGTTCGACTTCACGCTGTCTGACAGCCACCAGCCGCCCAACCTCTCCCAGACATACGTGAGTGTGAAACTGTCTCCTCTCATTCAGTGGCGGTTCTAGATAGATTATATACTTGGGGTACCAAATATATTATATTATGTCCGCGCTATTCTGCGACATGCACTCTACAATCACTGCTGATAGACGGCCTTTTGGACACGCTCCGAAACAGATGTAAACATATCACGCTATCGTAAATGTAGGCTACTTTTAAAATGCCATATTTTCCGTCTGGGCTCACGGAAACGGACGTAAAAGCTTATCAACCATATCTAGTCTATCGTTCAGGACAAGACCCTGTAGCCTGGTGGTGGGGGGAAGCGGGACAGCCTCCCCAAATTGTCCGCCCTTTCAAACTCATACCTGTGTGTCCAGGCCTCTTGGACTCCATCTGAGAGTGGTTTCTCCTGTGCAGGACACGCCATAAGTCAGGAGAGGTGTCGTATCTCGCCAGAGAAGCAAATATGGTGCAAAAGAACTGTTAAATTGTTAAATTTGTTAAATTGTTGTAGTTATGTGTTAGGTGACTTAGGTTTACTTATTATATATTTAGGTACTTTAAAACGTTAATATATTGTTACATTAAAAAAAAATTTAAAACTCCATAAAAGAGCCTTTCTTTGATGTCATTTTTCAGATTTTCAAGAATCGTAAAAATCCAAACGATACCCAACCCTATGCTTAAGTGTTGCTTACCACCAACCCTCCAGGTTTGGTTTTACAAAAGACTAATACTAGAGCTTAGATCGGGCCCAAAAAATCAAGCCCGACCCTACACGAGCCTGTGCACGTTGTGTCCGAGCCCGTGCACGTTGTGTCCGAGCCCGGCCAGGCCCGACACATTAACTGTAATTATGAGCCCGATTTAAACCCGACAATGTTTTAATACGTGGGCCGTTATGAACTACAATTCAGAGTTGTTTGAACTACAGAAATCTGTCCAGAATGATCTTAATGACAACAAGGACGAAGCATGTAAACTGCGCTGTGTGTATAGGAGACTTTCTTGTCTTCATCACCTGATTAATACTGTCCTTCGCCACGGTCTTCATCACCTGATTAATACTGTCCTTCATCACGGTCTTCATCACCTGATTAATACTGTCCTTCGCCACGGTCTGCATGCTGACCCACTGGCCCACAACAGCGCTGCAGAGGGGGGAGACACGATGTAGCCCAGTTTACCTCCCACTCAGGTCAGTGCAGGACATCCACCCAGAGCTACGGGAGGAGCTGGAGAGCCAGAGCTTTCTCCCCACAGGACATCCACCCAGAGCTACGGGAGGAGCTTGAGAGGCAGAGCTGTCTCCCCACAGGACATCCACCCAGAGCTACGGGAGGAGCTGGAGAGCCAGAGCTTTCTCCCCACAGGACCTCCACCCAGAGCTACGGGAGGAGCTGGAGAGCCAGAGCTTTCTCCCCACAGGACCTCCACCCAGAGCTAAGGGAGGAGCTGGAGAGCCAGAGCTTTCTCCCCACAGGACATCCACCCAGAGCTACGGGAGGAGCTTGAGAGCCAGAGCTTTCTCCCCACAGGACATCCACCCAGAGCTACGGGAGGAGCTGGAGAGCCAGAGCTTTCTCCCCACCCAATTAGGCTAATAAAGTAATGATTCAAAAAACACAAATGCTTGATCAAGGGCCCGGCCCGGCCTAAGGATAGCGGCGGAAAATATTGGCCAAGTTCAGGCTCGGGCAGAGAATCTAAACGATACACAATAAACCCACGAATACTCATTCAGTGTTAACCTACATTTTATTTATCACTGCAATGCAACAATATCCCCTTTTTGGAGATAAAGTTGGGGGTCAAAATGTATGAAAATATTTGACACAGTTAAGGTGGCCAGAGGGGAGATGAGGCTTAAAGGTTAACTACTGTTTTTGTTCAACCTGGACCCTATGTTCCTATGTTTTTGTGTGAAAGTGACTGATAGGAACAACAATCTTTGAAATTGGTCCAGTAACAACGTGAAAGTGCTGTTTTTGCTGCTGACAGACTCAGATTATTATTCTAAGTGTTTGACAACATTATGTAAAGGATCCCTACAGAGATAGACCTTTTTAAAACCTCTTTTACCTTTCTGTTTAACCAGAAACAGCTCTGAAGTTGCTAGCACTAACCCCACCAGAGTCCATTTAAAAAAATAATACTTTTAGCGTGTAAAGAGCCAGCATATTTCCACATGTGAATGGGGGAATTAAGGGTTTATTTCAACCAAAACTACAGTTGTGATTGTTGGAAAAGTGGAAAGACGACCCAAAACGGCTTTTCATAGTTGTATTTTCTTTCTGTCGACTTTGAATGAAGTGTGTTTTACGATGCTTAAATTGCTGTTTATTTACATGGAGTCTGGTGGGTTTAGCGAATGTGATTTCGCGGATGTTTTTATGTTTTAAAAAAGGATCTAACTCTTTAACAGAAAGGTCGATCTCCTTAGAAATCCTTTCCATAATGTTGTCAGACACGTCGAATAATAATCTGAGTCTGTCAGCGGCAAAACGAGCACTTTAGTGAAGGTAAATACAAGCTGCATAATTGCCCCTATTAACTTACATTGTAGCTTGTTTCACCGGTAGATACCCTTTAATGTTAAAGGGCCACTGGCCACCTTGCCCCTCCCAGAACCGCCACTGCTCTCATCAGATTAGAAAAGTCTCTTCCTGTCCCCCTGACCCTCTCCCTCCAGACGGTGGTGGTCCATGTTTTCCCGGTGAAGGACCAGCTCCCGGTGGAAGTCTCCAGCAACGTCCGCTCACTGACGGTGAAGGAGACGGAGGTGGTGTACATCACTCAGACTCACCTTCACTTCACCGACAGAGAGCATCCAGACACAGACCTGACCTATGTCATCACAGAGCCCTGCTTCAGCCCGCTGCGTCCTGGGTAAGTTCGGGCCAGACACACTCTCTACTCAGTGGCGTAGTCTACGTGATACGCAGGTATACGCATTATACCCACTAAGAAAGCTCCAGGACTTAAACATGCCCAATGACACGCAACAACATACTTTACATTATATTTTTGATATATTTTGAATTACCATCTGTGTTCTTTTTCTTCTCAGAGGCTATATAAAGGGATTACAGCCATACATTGGTGCATTAAAGTGCCCATATTATGAAAAAAATATTTTGTGTCTCTGTTGCTTCCACACACATACACACTTTGAAATAAACCCTCCATGCTGTTCTGAGTGAGATACGGTTTCTGAATGTGTCCTGCCTTCAGTCTATGGGTCAGCTGGTCAACATCTGCACGGCTTTCTACGTCACTAGCTGAGACGAGGGGGCCTAGGGGGCTAACCGTTAGCATGCTAGCTCGTTCTCAATAGCAAAACACCGCTACAACACACACTAGTTCACCCTAATCTCCAAAAGAACTACTTCCATGTCCCTGTTCTGCAGGTATTCAACACAAAGGAGGAAGTGTTCCCTCGTTTAGAAGAAGTCTCCCAGCTAATCCTGCCTTGTACTACTGAAGTTGGAGAAACAGCTAGCTAGCTCATGTAGTCCTTA
>NC_135863.1:57500-60000 GCF_031162955.1 Sander vitreus
GAGATATGCTGGCTCTATACACGCTAAAAGTCCTGATTATTTACATGGAGTCTGGTGGAAATATGCTGGCTCTATACACGCTAAAAGTCCTGATTATTTACATGGAGTCTGGTGGAGATATGCTGGCTCTATACACGCTAAAAGTCCTGATTATTTACATGGAGTCTGGTGTAGTTTGGTGATGGTGATTTCGGGGCTGTTTCATGTTAAACTAAAAGGATCTTCCTCTTTAACTAAAAGGTCTATCTCTGTAGGGATCCTTTCATAATGTTGTCAGACACTTAGAATAATAATCTGAGTCTGTCAGCAGCAACAACAGAACTTTTAGTGGAGGCTGACTGATGCTGAACATCTGTCCTGTAGGGTTACATTACAGCTTGTTTCTCTCGCTTAATGCTGGAACAATTTCAAAGATAGTTGTTCCCATCAGTCACTCAGACAGAAACATGGGAAAATAGGGTCCAGGTTGAAAAACATACGTTACCCTTTAAGATATTTGAGTAATTATTCAATTGTGCTGCATTAAAAGTCCAGTGATGTGGCGTCCTCAGGTCCTGCCGATGAACGACGAGCCTCCCCAGCTGGGCGGGGGTCTGCGGGGGGAGCTGAGCTGCGAGGAGGCGGGGCAGGTGCAGGTGACGCTGGATTACCTGTCGGCCACAGACCGGGACAGCGAGGACTCCAGACTGACCTACATGCTGGCCCGGAGTCCCGGCAGAGGGGCGCTGCGGCGAGCCGGGCTCACCGTGGACAAGTTCTCCCAGCAGGACCTGCAGCAGGGACACGTCTACTACGTCCACACAGGTGAGAGGGCTCAGGTGTGGAGGGAGCCAATATTTAGAAGAGGTAGATTTGTCCCCCTCAAAAATATGATTGGTTTAGGGACATTAAGGCCACAATGTGATTTTTTTTCATATTTATTTTGTCACTTTTTTGACATTTGTGACACTTTGTCAAATGATGATGAAGATATTTGGAGATCAAATAGATAAAAGTGTGTGTGTTATATTCTTTTCTTTGACTATTTGGACTAACTATCATGTTTTTCCAACATTATGTACAGATTTTGGGGCATTCTGTTATCTAATATCTTGAAAAATTGTTCAATCAGGAGAGACTTCGTTGCAGATATGCAAAGGTTTATTTGTACATACAGTCATGTGAAAACATCAGGACACCCATGCTAAAGTTGACTAAAAAGAGGAATAAAAAAATCATCTTTTGGAAAGTGATCTTAATGCCTTAATTAAAAAAAATGAGGAAAATCCAACCTTTAAGGACACCAATTGTCTTTGTGAATGAATAATGTATCGTAAATAAATAAATGTTCTTCTTTAAAATAAGTCAGTCCACCCCTATGTTAGATTTCCATAGAGGCAGGCAGACTTTTATTTTGAAAGGCCAGTTATTTCATGGATCCAGGATACTATGATCCTGATAATGTTCCCTTGGTCCCCCCATCATCACATACCCTTCACCATACCCCCACATCATCACATCCCCTTCACCATACCCCCCACATCATCACATACCCTTCACCATACCCCCACATCATCACATACCCTTCACCATACCCCCCCCATCATCTCATACCCTTCACCATACCCCCACATCATCACATACCCTTCAAAATAAAAGTCTGCCTGCCTCTATGGGAATCTAACATAGGGGTGTACTGACTTATTTTAAAGAAGAACATTTATTTATTTACGATACATTATTCATTCACAAAGACAATTGGTGTCCTTAAAGGTTGGATTTTTCCTCATTTTTTTAATTAAGGCATTAAGATCAATTTCCAAAAGATGACGTGTCCTAATTTGTTCACATGACTGTATACATAATATGAAATGTGAGTCTTTGGAGATTAGACTCCATCATTTTTAAAGGGGTAGAGAAGCCAAGACATCCCACCGACGGAGTCCAGACACTGGTGGTGGTGGAGAAGTATAATAACTGACAGCAGCAGAGAGAGAAACAGATTTAAGGCAGAGATGTAATGCTGTGATTGGCTCGTGAAATGCATGGCCGATTCTGATTGGTTTAACTGAAAGGTGAACGCCTCGAACCAGCTGATCAGTTTTAGGAAGAGAGAGAGAGGTGATTGAGTTTAGAGGTCTTCCTAAAATAATGTACGCTGATCTTCATTTCATGTAGCTGCTGTAAATGGAACAAGGCTGGAGCTGGACTGAACCTCCTGTTTAAAACATCTTGCTCCGCCCCCGCGTGGAAGAGCATCATGGGAGACGACGCGGGCCTACCCCCCCCCAAAATGTAACGCTGTAAAGTGTCCGTGTGTCTGTTTTTCCAGAAGCTCTTCATCAGACACCTTGTCGTTGTTGTTGGTTTCTGTTTCAGGAGGAGAGATCGGAGCCGAGCCGGTGTTCGACACCGTCACCCTCATCATCTCTGACGGCGAGGCTGGAGGGACGGACGGCTGTTGTCACGGCGACGCCCCGCCCCCACCCGTGCCCCTCCACGGCACGCTTCCCGTGTACGA
>NC_135863.1:62500-65000 GCF_031162955.1 Sander vitreus
GAGAGAAGCGCATCCCTCGACCACAATAGGCGACGTGTACTTGCCGTCTCGCTAGCCGGATTACCGGCAGGAGGAGGACTCTCTAATCCTGCCAGCATATCTCGCCATTCATTCATTCAGCAGCGCTGGGTATGTTCGGGGGTTTTCGGAGGGGGGGGGGGGGGTGTTCGTGGTCTAATTAATTAGCAGCGAATAAAGACGGAGAGTAAGAGCATTAACGCGGTGAAACGCGAGGAATTGCAGCTTTACCTTGTTTCTGATTTTAGTTTATCAGCGAGATCCAGGACTGTCCGTGGTTAACACACACACACACACACACACACACACACACACACACACACACACACACACACATATAATGAATACATAGAGAGGGATGTGTGGCAGTGTGGATCCAGGTCCAGAGGTGATTGTGTTTGTTAATTAACAGCAGAAGGAAGGAAGATGGATTCATTAGCAGCTGACAGGAGTGATGGATAGATGGATGGATGGACACACAGACGGACGGACAGACAGATGGATGGACGGACAGACAGATGGATGGATGGATGGATAGATGGATGGATGGATGGATAGATGGATGGATGGATGGATGGTGGATGGATGGATAGATGGATGGATGGACGCACAGACGGACGGACGGACAGACGCATGGATGGATGGATGGATGGATAGATGGATGGATGGACACACGGACGGACGGACAGACGGAGTGATGGATAGATGGATGGATGGACACACGGACCCAGGCAGACAGAGCGAGTAAATAGATAGATGGATGAGATGGACACGGGACCCAGACGGACAAGCGAGTAATGGATAAAATGGATGAGATGAACACATAAAGCAGACGAGACAAGCAGATGAGATAGTAGATAGATGAATGGAAATAGATGAGATGAGTAGATGGATGAATAAATAGATGGTAGATGAGATAGATAAATAGATAGATGAGTAGATAGATAGATGGATAGATAGATGAATGGAATGGTAGATAGATAGATAGAAATGAGATGAATGAGTACTGAAACGCACGACGGACAGGCAGACAAAGCATAGATAGATAGATAGATGAATGGATAGATAGATGAGATGAACACACAGATGAGCGGACAAGACAGAGTAATGGATAGAATGGATGAGATGGACACACGAGCGAGACGGGACAGACAGATAGATAGATAGATGGATGGTAGATAGATGGATAGATAGATGAATGGAGCGCACGGGACGGGACGAGACGGAGCGGACAGACGGAGTGATGGATAGATGGATGGATGGACACACGGACGGACGGACAGACGCATGGATGGATGGATGGATGGATAGATGGATGGATGGACACACAGATGGACGGACAGACGGAGTGATGGATAGATGGATGGATGGACACACGGACGGACGGACAGACGGATGGATGGATGGATGGATGGTGGATGGATGGATAGATGGATGGATGGTGGATGGATGGATAGATGGATGGATGGACACACGGACGGACGGACAGACGCATGGATGGATGGTGGATTAATAGATCAAAACTGGGCTGCTGTCAAGACGACCGTTGTCGAATCCAAGACCAGGACTAGTTAAGATCGAGTCCAAAGAAGTTTGAGTCCAAGTGAGAGACGGTCAAGACCGAGACAGAAGTAGAAACAATCCTCTTCAAGACCACTTACTTACCTGTTCATAATTAATGTGATGCAAGAACACCAAGGGACCTATCCTGCACTCGGCGCAGCGCAAAGCCCGACGCAAGTGTCTTTGCTATTTTTTAAATAACAAATGCACCTGCGCCCATCTGTGGCCCGTGGACGTGCTGGTTTTACAGGGAGGTGTGTTCAGGTGCATTCTGGGCGTGCTGGTTTTACAGGGAGGTGTGTTCAGGTGCATTCTGGGCGTGCTGGTTTTACAGGGAGGTGTGTTCAGGTGCATTCTGGGCGTGCTGGTTTTACAGGGAGGTGTGTTCAGGTGCATTCTGGGCGTGCTGGTTTTACAGGGAGGTGTGTTCAGGTGCATTCTGGGCGTGCTGGTTTTACAGGGAGGTGTGTTCAGGTGCATTCTGGCCGTATTGCTATCTTGAGGCAGTGGGAAGTGATGGCACCATTGACCAACAAAAACCTGGTCTAAAGTCAATAACGCAGCATTTCATTGTTATTTTAACAGAGCATTAGTAAAATGCCCCTAGGCTCGTGCACAGCACGTGCACACTATGCTTGTTACACACACAGGGACGCACAGCAGCACACAAACATGCAAAAGATTACAAATACAAATATTACGGTGCAAATCCTCCATCATAACAGCAATGCTCCAAGGTCCAAACGCGCCTTGCTTTTAAAGGGAATGGGAGATGATCTCTGATTGGTTGATTGCATGTTACGCCCAGAACACACCTCTGATTAATGAAGACACTAAGGTCAACCCTTTTGAACCTTTTTTTTCAGCCGTCAAACTAGCAAAAGTGGATTTGGACACGCCCTAAACGTACCTGCGCCAG
>NC_135863.1:72500-75000 GCF_031162955.1 Sander vitreus
TGACCAGCTGACCCGGAGACTGAAGACAGGACACATTCAGAAACTGTATCTCACTCAGAACAGCATGGATGGTTGTTTTCAAAGTGTGTATGCGTGTGGAAGCAACAGAGACACAAAATAACTCCCCAAATCCCAGAAAAAGAGATTTTTTCATAATATGGGCACTTTAACTGTGTAATACGATATAATAATAGCAACTAATGGATGAATCTTTGCAGCTCTGATGTGGAACGGAATGGATTGTTGATTCAAAGATATTTTACATCTTACATTTCACAACGTCTGACGTTTGAATCAGCTGTTTGATGTCGAGGATAATCAGAAGAGTCGGCTGCAGTGAAACCCAGAGAAGCTCAGCAGGAGGGGACGAGGGGAGGGGAGGGGGACAGACGGGGGAGGAACCTCTGTGTGCACATGTGGCCGGTGTCTTTGCTTGAGTGGGTGTCTGCAGAAATCTGTTACCCTCCTCCTCCTCCTTCATTTGAACCAGTGATTAGGAATTTGCATCCTTCGCTGGGTTCCCCGTTGTTTACCTTCACCCCCTCACGCTCGCCCTTCACCCCGGGGCGTAGGCAGTTTAGGGCAGGCAAATGCTACGGGCACAGCCCATTTTAAAGAGTAAAGAAAAGATTAGATTAGATTCCACTTTATTGTCATTGTAGTACAAAGACAAAGACAACGAAATGCAGTGTGCGTCCAACCAAAAGTGCAAAAAAATAAGCAGAAAACTGCAATGTGATATACAAGTATAGACAGGTGGTGCATAGACAGGACAAGAACTATGTTGCAGTGTTGTAAGAGCAGAATAAACATGGCTATGTAATATGAACAGTGTATGAACAACATGTACAGATATGTGCAATGTGGAAAGTTAATAGATTTTTAAAAAAAATGTCAAAAAGCAACAGAAGCTATGAAGAAAGTGTCAAAAAAGTCACAAAAAAACCCTGGAAAAGCAACAACAACATTGATAAAGCGTCAAAAATGTGGAAGAACAAAACAAAAAATAGACAAACACATGGACGAAAGCAGCAACAATTGCAACAAAGCGACAAAAATGCAACAACAATGTTGATAAGAACATCTTAAACGTGAACAACGGTGACAAAAACATGGAAGAAAGCGTCAGAAATGTTGAAAAAAAAGTGTCAAAAACAAAAGAGACATTCTCCCTCCAAATCGTGCCTTTGGGGCACCAGATTGTTTCGTGTCGGCTCTGCCCTCTCCCTCGCCCTCGCCCACGCGTGCTGTCCCCAGATCAGCTGTCGGGGTGCGTGGGTGCGTTGGCGGCGGCCGAGCCGGTGCTGTAAAGCCGCCGAGGCAGAAGTAACGCTCAGACTTGGCAGATGCCGCCGCCTCCTTGTCTTGTTTCTGCGTTCCTGCAAGGATGGACAGCGTCCTCTCCTGCGTGGATTTTATTTCCGAGTGAGGAAGCAGCCAGACGCTTTCTGATGTTCACTCACCCCCTCCCCCCCCAAAAAAAACCCACCAAACACCACCCAACACCAAACAACACCTCCCAGATCTCCATGATCCCGCTGGAATAAACCTGCTGTCACACAAACTTTCTTCCTGCTTGTGCAGCGTTCTCCCTCGGTTTGTGGGAGAATATTCAGGTTTCTTTCAACCAAACTGCCCCAAAATAACACGGATGGTTCCATAAGACACTCTCCACGAGTGAAATTAAGGATTAGATCTCTATTTTCTTAGAATTGTGGGTGTTGTTTACAATTTTATAGCATTATCCTGACTAAACGTTGACATATCTGTGATTATCCGTTACCTTCGTTCCTCTGATCTTAACCCAATCATTGGTCCAAATCATTCATCATTTCTGCTTGTTTCTTACACACAAAAACTAGGTATAATTTCTTATAAATGAGGTTTATTGACCATTAATTTCCCAAAAAAATAATTAGTGTAAAACTAGTGTGTATTAGTTGGTTCTAGTGGTGAAGATACTGGTGGTAATGGAAGAATAAATAGTGCCAAAAACATTAAAATAAGCATCAAAAAGGTGAAAAAAGAAGAGGACAACATAGGGGTTAAGCACCTTAACTTAAAGTGTTACTTTTACAACTTACAGTGAACGTGTTGTAATCATCGAGTACGTTTACATGCACACCAATATTCCACTATTATTCTGAATATGACAATATTCTGAGTTTGATACGTTTCATGTAAACAAAATATTCCTGTTGGATATTCAGAATAAGGCCTTTTTCTGAATATAGCATTTTCCGATTAAGACATGTGGGATATTCCGGTATTATTCAGGTTTTAGAGGCATTCTTTGGACACATATATATGTGTATATATATATATATATATATATATATATATATATATATATACAGCATATTCAGAATATGTGTCTCAGTCGGGGTTTTCACCGCAGGCGTACGGTCAGCTCTGTGCGTTGCTATGTTTGCTGTAAACAAACCAACCAGCCGACAGTTTGCAGGGCTGCAGACCTGATAAGAAGGAGAAACACAGCTAC
>NC_135863.1:90000-97500 GCF_031162955.1 Sander vitreus
GTGGGCTTACGCTTCCGTCACTCGTGGCAATAACGGGATGGTTAAAGACACGCGGGACAAGATTCCCGCTCTCCTGGCTGAAAGTCCTGTGTTTGACCCATCCACCAACCCGACCAACATCCCTACGCGAAATTCCCCCTTACATACTCCTCTCTAAACCCCGTGTAGCTGCTGCTCTCCCCGGTACGTTACACAAACACGCTGAAAGACGCCTTTTTCGTCGCTTCAGGCACTGACAGCCACTGTCCAAACGTCCGTATTTTACGAGCTCGGAGTGAGAACGGGCTGAAGGACAACAAGTGCATGGTCGACAGGAAGACAACACAAGGGTTATATATGAAGGTTCAGACCAAAGATTCTCGACGAGACTAAATCGTTTTTGAATGTCGCAGGCATAGGTGGCGATACAGAGCACCCACGGAAAATACTTCTTTTTTTTAAAGGGCGTGCGCCCGTGAGCACCCTCAGAGGAAAACATAAATCGGCGCCTATGGTCGCAGGGAAAGGTTTCGGCGGTCTGGACCGTGCATAACTTTTCGTAAGATACCATATGAACCATAGCAT
Organism: Sander vitreus; assembly: GCF_031162955.1. Classification (NCBI taxonomy): domain Eukaryota; kingdom Metazoa; phylum Chordata; class Actinopteri; order Perciformes; family Percidae; genus Sander; species Sander vitreus. The sequence goes on from NC_135863.1 coordinate 90,565, forward strand.
GAATTTGTGGTGCTATATTCAAGTTGCTCAAAATCTATTTCTATATAACTAAGCTTTACATTAGATTAGTTACAAGAGCAGAGTACAAAGACAACGAAATGCAGTTTGCATCCAACCAGAAGTGCAAAAAGAGCAGAAAAGTGCAATGTGATATACAAGTATAGACAGGACAAGGACACTATAGTGCAGTGTAGACAGTTGGTTTACAGATGGTGGTTTAAAGTAATATAAATACATAATACATAATTACAATTACATGATACATATGTATTATATAAAGATAAGTATGTTCAGCTGGATTAAAACTTCTTGTCCTGCCAGGAGCTTACATCAAAGGTCGTTTCACCCAGCGGGACGTGGACCAGCGCGCCGTGGTGTTCGTTCTCCCGGCCGACGTGGAGGTGACGGCCGACAGCTTCCAGTTCCGCCTCACTGACCCGGCGGGAAACACCATGCTGCCCGAGATGTGGGTTTGTAGAAGGAAACGACTGATGCACAGGGACACAAAAACTGTTCTGGGCAGCTTGGGTTGTGGTTAAAGGGATACAGTTAAGGCCTTGACTTAAGCAAAACATACGCAATATCTAATACAACATAGTTATATAATTTTAATACTTTCATGTTGTTTCCTCGGGGGTGTTTTAATCCAAACCATGATCTATATGTTTTGGTGCCTAAATGTAACTGTTGTTTCCGTAGCTGCATCCCATATAGCCTTAAATGTCCCATGACATGGTACTCTTTGGATGCTTTTATATAGACCTTAGTGGTCCCCTAATACTGTATCTGAAGTCTCTTTTATATAGACCTTAGTGGTCCCCTAATACTGTATCTGAAGTCTCTTTTATATATACCTTAGTGGTCCCCTAATACTGTATCTGAAGTCTCTTTATATAGGCCTTAGTGGTCCTCTAATACTGTATATGAAGTCTCTTTATATAGACCTTAGTGGTCCCCTAATACTGTATCTGAAGTCTCTTTTATATATACCTTAGTGGTCCCCTAATACTGTATCTGAAGTCTCTTTATATAGACCTTAGTGGTCCCCTAATACTGTATCTGAAGTCTCTTTATATAGACCTTAGTGGTCCCCTAATACTGTATCTGAAGTCTCTTTATATAGGCCTTAGTTGTCCCCTAATACTGTATCTGAAGTCTCTTTTATATAGACCTTAGTGGTCCCCTAATACTGTATCTGAAGTCTCTTTTATATATACCTTAGTGGTCCCCTAATACTGTATCTGAAGTCTCTTTATATAGACCTTAGTGGTCCCCTAATACTGTATCTGAAGTCTCTTTCCCGAAATTCAGCCTTGGTGCAGAATTACAGCCACTAGAGCCAGTCCCACAATGAGCTTTCCTTAGGATGGGCCATTTCTGTGTCTGTAGCTTTAAATGCTATTGAGGAGGAGAGAGGGGGGGGGCAAGGTGGAGGGTGGGGGTGTGGCCTTGACCAGCTGCCACTTTGCTCATTTGAAAGTCATGATGTGTCTCTCTCTCTCTCATGGGGGGCCAAATTCTCTGGGCGGGCAAAGCAGAGAAAGGGGAGGTAACCTTTCCCCTTATGACGTCATAAAGGGAAGATTCCAGATCGGACCATCTGAGCTTTCATTTTCTCAAAGACAGAGCAGGATACCCAGGGCTTGGTTTACACCCATCGCCATTTCTAGCCACTGGGGGACCATAGGCAGGCTGGGGGAACTCACATCAATGTTAAAATACCTTATAATGTGACATTTACATGCCATGGGACCTTTAAAGGTGCAGTAGGTAAGACTTATAAAACTACCTTTCTGTCATATTTGCTGAAACTGACCCTATGTTGGAGTAGAACTACATGAAGCTGGTCATTAAAAAACATGTTCTGGCTCCTCTGGCTCCACCTACAGCCTGTAGTGCGATTTACAAAAATCCACCGCTCCCTGTTCAGATGCACCAGTCAGGGCCAGGGGGGGTGTCTAACTGTTCAGATGCACCAATCAGGGCCAGGGGGGTGTCTAACTGTTCAGATGCACCAGTCAGGGCCAGGGGGGGTGTCTAACTGTTCAGATGCACCAATCAGGGCCAGAGAGGTGTATCAATCACTGCTCATGCACACGCATTCATTCTCCCTTGTGGGGGGAGGGGCTTAGGAGACCGTTTTGGGCTTCAGCAGAAAGGGGGGAGGGACTGAGAAGTTGATGTCCAAATTTTTTGGCTAAGTCCTGGATCTTCACAATCCTACCTATAGCACCTTTAACCACTAGCTTGTAAAATCCCACCCCCCCTCCGACGGGAGTCAATAAAGTGTTATCTGTATGAAGGTTTCTGTGTGTCCTGCAGACTGGAGCTGTCCTGGTCCCGGGTGGAGTTGTCTGCGACCTGCTACCGAACCTGCGAGACGGCGGGGACGCTTCAGATCCAGATCCAACGCAGCGGGAAGAGCGCCGACCCAGCATACGTTGCTATCCAGGTACGAGAGAGAGAGAGGGAGAGAGAGAGAGAGACAGAGAGAGAGAGAGAGAGAGAGAGAGAGAGAGGGAGAGAGAGAGAGAAAATATAGAATTAAGGCTACAACTAACGGATTATTTTCTCTATTAATCTATTAGTTGTTCAGTCTATAAAAGTAGGTCTATAAATTGTCGTAAAATAGTGAAAAATGTCGATCCCAGTTTCTGAAAGTCCAAGGTGATGTCTTTAAATGTCTTGTTTTGTCCAAAACCCAAAGATATTCAGTTTAAATTCACTTATAACAGAAAAGAGCGGAAAAATAGTCTCCATATTTAAGAGGCTGAAAACATATTCTGCCATTGATGGTCAAAATAGCTGTAGTAGCAGAGGGCGTAGAGAAGAACCAGGGCAGCATCTGCAACCACAATCCAGGTGTCACCACAATCCAGGTGTCACAACACGTTCTCACACTCATCTCGTAAAATATGGACGCTTGGTCAGGTGCCTTTGTCGTTCTTATTGACGCTAAAAGTCTCCTTTAGCGCTATAAGTAAACGTGCTTGGTCGGGACTATTGCCGTCCCTTTAGAGCTATAAGTAAACACGCTTGGTCTGGACTATTGACGTCCCTTTAGCGTTATAAGTAAACGAGCTTGGTCGGGACTATTGACGTCCCTTTAGCGTTATAAGTAAACGAGCTTGGTCGGGACTATTGACGTCCCTTTAGCGCTATAAGTAAACGTGCTTGGTCGGGACTATTGACGTCCCTTTAGCGCTATAAGTAAACGTGCTTGGTCTGGACTAATGAAGTCCCTTTAACGCTTTAAGTAAAGGTGCTTGGTCGGGACTATTGCCGTCCCTTTAGCGTTATAAGTAAACGAGCTTGGTCGGGACTATTGCCGTCCCTTTAGGGTTATAAGTAAACGAGCTTGGTCGGGACTATTGCCGTCCCCTTTAGCGCTATAAGTAAACGCGCTTGGTCGGGACTATTGCCGTCCCCTTTAGCGCTATAAGTAAACGCGCTTGGTCGGGACTATTGCCGTCCCCTTTAGCGCTATAAGTAAACGCGCTTGGTCGGGACTATTGCCGTCCCCTTTAGCGCTATAAGTAAACGCGCTTGGTCGGGACTATTGCCGCCCCTTTAGCGCTATAAGTAAACGCGCTTGGTCGGGACTATTGCCGTCCCCTTTAGCGCTATAAGTAAACGCGCTTGGTCGGGACTATTGCCGTCCCCTTTAGCTGCTATAAGTAACGCGCTTGGTCGGGACTATTGCCGCCCCTTTAGCGCTATAAGTAACGCGCTTGGTCGGGACTATTGACGCCCCTTTAGCGCTATAAGTAAACGCGCTTGGTCGGGACTATTGCCGTCCCCTTTAGCTCTATAAGTAAACGCGCTTGGTCGGGACTATTGCCGTCCCTTTAGCTCTATAAGTAAACGCGCTTGGTCGGGACTATTGCCGTCCCCTTTAGCGCTATAAGTAAACGCGCTTGGTCGGGACTATTGACGTCCCCTTTAGCGCTATAAGTAAACGCGCTTGGTCGGGACTATTGACGTCCCCTTTAGCTCTATAAGTAAACGCGCTTGGTCGGGACTATTGCCGTCCCTTTAGCGTTATAAGTAAACGAGCTTGGTCGGGACTATTGACGTCCCTTTAGGGCTATAAGTAAACGTGCTTGGTCGGGACTATTGACGTCCCTTTAGCGCTATAAGTAAAAGCTCTTGGTCGGGACTATTGCCGTCGCTTTAGCGTTATAAGTAAACGCTCTTGGTCGGAAAGGACTTGTTAAGGAAAGGGTCGTGGGTGGGCGTACGGTTCTGTTACACGCGGCAGGAAAGAAAAAAGCGACTATAGCAAGCAGGAAGTGAACCCCGCTCTCCAGGGTGAAAGTCCTGTGTTTGACACATCCACCCCCCCAACCAACCTCCTTATGTGGAAATTCGCCCTTACATACTACTCGCTAAATCCTCTCGAACTGCTGCTCTCCCCGGTGCGTTACACAAACACGCTAAAAGACGCCTTTTGCATCGCATCAGACGCTGACAGCCACTGACAGCCACTGTCCAAACTGTCCAAACACTGTCCTTTTTTTACGACTTCGGAATGAGAACGGGTTGCACCACGATCCAGGTGTCACCACAATCCAGGGAAATCTGCGAGGCGAGAAAGCACAAGGGCGTCCGGGGAAGAAGCTGAGTTTTTTGTTCTTGTTGTTTGTGCAGGTGGAGGAAGGATCGGCCAAACCCGGCAGAGATTTCACTCACAGCACAGCCGGTCTCATCCAGTTTGACCCAGGTTAGACTCGCCTTGTTGAATCGACAGAACAAACACTGAGAATATAAAGAGAAACATTCTGCTTCAGGAGAGAAGTCAAATACCCAAAGTCCCACAAATCATTGCTGTAAGAAACGTCCAATCAGAGAGCTTCAGATTGACCTTTGTTGACAAATTCAGCAGCTCTGGTTACTCCTTTTTGACAAAAAGCAGAATGAGGGGGATGTTGTTTGTCATCCTGTCTCTGTTTCCTGTTCAGGAGTCAGTATGAAAACTTGGAACATTTACCTGATCGACGATGGCCTGGAGGAAAACCACGAGACCTTCACTGTCACCCTGAAAACCCCCAAAAATGCCGTCCTGGGACAGAGGACGTCCGCTAGTGTTGAGATCATCGACCCAAGAGGAGGTAAAGCATCAAGAGCAGATGTTTTGTTTCTTACTTTTCTTTATCTCATGGAAACCTCTCTGTATACAGCAGAGTTATTAAAGTAACCAAAATGAAATATGAGCAGTGTAAACTTGAACTAAATAATATACGTGCAACTGCCCAGTTGCCCTTATGGTTAATCACATACATACAGGAAACATTTTTGTTCTCACTTTCTTTCACACAAAAAACGTATCTCCTTTGCACCAAATTTATTATCTGCGTTTTCGGATGCACAGATGTATGCAGACATTTTGTTTTTGCCACAAAAAAAGTCCCTCTCTGCTGTCTCTCAGGGCGGTGCGATCCAGATGACCTAAGGGTGGACGAGGACAGGAAACTACTCCCACTCCCTCCTCCTCCTCCTCCTCCTCCTCGCCTCCCGGACCCTCCCAGACCAGAGGAGGACCCCGTCACCGACATCGAGGCGGAGCTGCTGTGGGAGAACCAGCCTCACCCTCCCCGAGGCGACGTCCCAAACCGGCGGCCCTACCTGGACTACGGAGAGGGGGAACCACAGGACCAGCCGGCCCCCGGCAGCTACAGCCACGTTCTCCACCACAGCAGGCAGCCGATGGGGGGCGCCACTGGGAGCCTCAGACATGGAGGATTAAAGGTGAGTGGTTCTTCCACTTTTTGCTGCAAGAAATCCTTCGCACTAGGTCTGTAGTAGAGGGTGACCATTTTTCGGTACTCCCACGTGAGTCCCGCAGTACGGGGGTCAATTTCACTGTTGGTAACATGATAGGGATGGAATAGAGCATAGAAATCAACGGGAGTGGTACGGAGAAATGTGTGTTTTGAGTGTGAGAAGATCTCTGTTAGGAATTACGTAATAAAATTGCCTAGGCCTGCAGGTAATGCATGTCACCTAGGAGCGACAATTGATTCCATAGTGGGACAGCGGTGTTTAAGTCCTCATTCAAACATTTAGTCTGCATGCTAACTTGTTTAAATATGGTTAATGGCCCTATCTTGCACCTGACGCAGGGCAGAGCCCGACGCAAGTGTCTTTGCTAGTTTAAGAACGACGCAGTTGTCAGTTTCCCGTCCAGCGCCCACGTTGTTTAAATAACAAATGCACCTGCGCCCATCTGTGGCCCATGGGCATGCTGGTCTTACAGGGAGGTGTGTTCAGGTGCATTCTGGGCATGCTGGTCTTACAGGGAGGTGTGTTCAGGTGCATTCTGGGCATGCTGGTCTTACAGGGAGGTGTGTTCAGGTGCATTCTGGGCATGCTGGTCTTACAGGGAGGTGTGTTCAGGTGCATTCTGGGCATGCTGGTCTTACAGGGAGGTGTGTTCAGGTGCATTCTGGGCATGCTGGTCTTACAGGGAGGTGTGTTCAGGTGCATTCTGGGCATGCTGGTCTTACAGGGAGGTGTGTTCAGGTGCATTCTGGGCGTATTGCTATCTTGAGGCAGTGGGAAGTGATGGCACCATTGACCAACAAAAACCTGGTCTAATGTCAATAACGCAGCATTTCATTGTTATTTTAACAGAGCATTAGTAAAATGCTCCTAGGCTCGTGCACAGCACGTGCACACTATGCTTGTTACACACACAGGGACGCACAGCAGCACACACACATGCAGAAGATTACAAATAAATAAAAATGATGGTGCAAATCCTCCATCATAACAGCAATGCTCCAAGGTCCAAACGCGCCTGGCTTTTAAAGGGAATGGGAGATGATCTCTGATTGGTTGATTGCATGTTACGCCCAGAACACACCTCTGATTAATGAAGACACTAAGGTCAACCCTTTTGAACCATGCGCCCGGCACACGGACCCTTTTTTCCGC
>NC_135863.1:102500-172500 GCF_031162955.1 Sander vitreus
ACATCCTCGGCTCGTCGGTGGCCAGCTGGGGGAGCGCCGAGAGGAGCTGCTCGCTGCTGTAAATAACACGGAAACGCAGTTTTTATTTTTGAAAGAAAAAAGGAGCGCTTCTGGTATCCCTTTAAGCACCTGTGCTCATGGATGGGAATAAAGTTCATGGAGAGGAGGAAGAGTTATGAGCAAAAGAAGTTCTAAAAAACAAACATATACAGGCACCCAATGTTGGGTAAAAAAAAAATAAAAGGTCTTTCATTTATTTGGCAAGACGTTTTTGGTCATTCCTCTTCTCCATACACTTTTATGTTGGTAGTATTCTGACTTCATCCCAAAGCTTAAAGGGATACTTAAAGGTGCTGTAGGTAGGATTGTGAAGATCCAGGACTTAGCTAAAACATTTTAACATCGACAACTTCTCAGTCCCTCCCCCCCTTTCTGCTGAATCCCAAACGGTCTCCTAAGCCCTTCCCCCCACAAGGGAGAATGAATGCGTGTGCATGAGCAGTGATTGACACGCATTTAGACACCTCCCCTGGCCCTGATTGGTGCATCTGAACAGTTAGACACCCCCCCCCCCCCTGGCCCTGATAGGTGCATCTGAACAGTTAGACACCCCCCTTGGCCCTGATTGGTGGATCTGAACAGTTAGACACCCCCCTTGGCCCTGATTGGTGGATCTGAACAGTTAGACACCCCCCCTGGCCCTGATTGGTGCATCTGAACAGGGAGCTGTGGATTTTTGCAAATCCCACTACAGCCTGTAGGTGGAGCCAGAGGAACCGTATTTTTTTTAAATGACCAGCTTCATGTAGTTGTACTCCAACATAGGGTCAGTTTCAGCAAATATGACAGAAAGTTAGTTTTATAAGTCTTACCTGCTGCACCTTTAATATATTTTGAAGTGTGGTTGTATGAGTGACTTCTCCATGGTCAGTTAGTTAGTTACAGTAGATGGCGGTCGGCCGGCCCCCAGTTTGGAGAAGCAGGCAGGAGTACCGACACGGAAGCTAAGCAACATCCTGCTGTGGACGGGGGAAGCAGCTACACTTATAACTTCTATATCACTTTTAGTGTCGGCCATATTTAGAACATTGTCAGCGCTTCACCTTGCTGTCAGACAGCCCTTTACGACGGAGAACTGAAGCCGTTAATCTCTGCGTTATCTCTTCAAAGCCACCAGACTCCTTTAACAAAAACAGACATTTTACGTCACAGAACACAATGGGAGTTTCGGCTGTACCGCTGCCTCCATCGGTCAGTTAGTTAGAGCAGCAACTCCCAGGTTCTGCGACGTAAAATGTCTGTTTTTGTCAAAGTAGTCTGGTGGCTTTGAAAAGAGCAGAGATACCGGCTTCAGTTCCCCGATTCATTTTATGGTAAACAACAACAAGGACGAAAAGGGAAGACACAGAAGAAAGAAAGATATGAAGAAGCAAAAAAAGAAAGAAAAAAACATGAAACTAAGACATTAAAGACAGGAAAAAAGAGACACAAAACAGAGAAAAAATGGAAGAAACGAAAAACTAACCCTTTAAAATACAAACTAACTAAGCTGACTGAGCATATATGATAACTGCTTCACTTTAATGAACAGCTGTGATTTTTTACAAGGATTTTATCATGACTATGACACAATAACTTAAACAGGAAAAGAAGTTCCAGCTTAACTATAATGAACTTATAAAAAGTTGCTGAAAAAAGTGGGCGAAAAACGTTTTAATCTGTTAAAAAATCTTATTGTAAATTTGAGCGTTGAGCCTGCACGTTTTAAGTTCCAGTTTACTTTACGTTGTGTTTGTACGTGTGAATGCAGCTGCAGATGTGCTTGACTCTGATGCTTTGAACATCTGTGTGTCAGATTTAACAGCAGCCTGACCGGCGTGCGCTCCAGAAGAGACATGTCCTGGCTGTGGAAGTTTGCCGGGAGGAGGCCGTTTTGGATCGGTGAGTGGCTGCTTTCACAGCAACGTGCTTTAACGTCGGAGTAGCCTATATCCTCGACATTCCACTTCTGGGATTGCTCCGGTGCTAACGGAAATTTCGCCGGATTTCACTCACTTATGCCGGATGTCCGTCCCCGTCCTCTGTCTCTGTGTCGGGGTTCTAACCTCCAGCTGATTTGTGAGGACTATGGTTAGCTGCTCCTCAGATTTCTGCAGGGTAAATCCAGACAGCTAGCTAGACTATCTGTCCAATCAAAAACAACATCTGAACGTCCACATGTTCCACCAAAACAAGCTCCTTCTAGGGCCGCACGATATGAGGAAAATATCCAGTTGGGATTATTTTGACTGATATTGCGATTGAGATATGAGTTACGATATTGGAGGGAAAATATTGAAAAATATAAGATTTTTTTTGCCATGATTTAGTCTGTTCGTATCCAATTCGTAGGCCGACGCGTTTCTGCAGCATTAAATACTTAAAAACGAATGGTTTGACACATATTTTGCATTTAACAAACATTGCTAAGCAAGTCTGAGTAATGGCTCCAACATGCATTTAACAATGTCATATTATTTCCCAATATTAAAATGATTCTCCTCCTGCAAGAACCACTCGTACAGATTCATTTATTAGTGACACGGCAGCGATTTTATGAGTTTTCTCTCTATAAGTAAAAGTTTGACTATGATAAAGTAATGAACCAAATGAAATAATATACCCTCATATAAATCATATAAGACTAATGTAATACAACCATCTTCATCCTGTCTGCTAATTCACTGAGAGACTTCTTAGATTTTATGGTTTTTATTAATAATTTCCTCACTTTTGATTTCTTCTGCACTTTATATGAAGTTTTTTTAATTTTCTTTTATCTTTTTTTTTTTTTTCAAACGCTATAAAAAATGAATCAAACACCCACATTCAATGAAAGTAGTGAAGTGATCATTTATTTTACTTGTGAAGAACGTCGTATGGAGCCATCCACGTTTGGTTGAAAGAAACAGGAGAGTTAACATTTTTTCAGCAATATTGATGCAAACAAATAGGAGAAAATAAAAACACACACTTATGTTTTTTTTACTTTTGTGAATGAAACTGTCCAACGAACAGAGCAGCTTTATTTTGCAGTTTTATGGAAGTTGATAAAAGCTCATGAAAGCTCATAGCCCTATGTTCCCACATTTCTAGGACGTTTTCAAAATGAGGTCTTGTGTTCCTACATTTCCCTTCAATTTAAGCCTTATCCTCCCACAACATTTTTTTAGGGTTAGGGTTAGTGGGATAAAATCTGATACGAAGTTATGAAAAAGGAAATGTGGGAACATAGGGCCTCAAGTTGGAAAACAATCTTAGAAATGTGGGAACATAGGCACGCTCCCTTAGGTTACATGAGTTCTAGAGTCTGTTTGTCAGTAGTTGTTGCTCTTTATGTTTCCTCAGGTCTGTCTGGAGGTTGGATGTGGGCTGACGGTGGCTCAGTGTCCTTCTCCAGACTGAGGGGGGCGCCACCGGGCCGCGGCGAGTCCCACGGCGAGTCCCGCGGCGACTCGGACTGCGTGCTGGTTGAAAACCCCCGAAGCTGGATCTCCACAAGCTGCTCCCCCGAAACTCAACACACATTTATCTGTTCATCGGCGGCTCACACTCACTGAGAGACACGTTTACTGTTACCAGCTCCGTCTGAACGACCTGCGGGCATGTTTGAGTCATATTTAATGATACGCAATGATGCTGCTCTGTACAATAGTATTCATATTTTTGTCATAATAAAGATCGCTGCACAAAACCAAGACAGCCTATGAGTCTTTACATTTTAGATGAAGTTCAGAAGTTTTGACAAATTCTTATCGGTTTCACACTTTACTCATAACTGTACTTAAGTACAAAGGTACTAAGGTAAAGTTGCCTACTACTTGTAGCGTACTTTACTTGAGGATTTTTTTCATGCTACTTTCTAGTTGTACTCTACTACATTTATCTGACAGACAGTTGTTTTACAAATTATAAGATTTCTGCTTATAAAATGTTTTGTTATAAGTATTTATAAGTATAAACTGTGTATATACCTTTGTGTTATAGCTGAAACCATTAGTCCATCAATCATTTAGCCAATTGACATAAGAGTAGCCTAATGTGAAAAATACATTGATAGTTGAAGTCATTTTACATGTATAAACCTTTTAATAATATGAATGTAGCCTATTTGTAATAATGTTGAGGACTGTTGGCTGGATAAAACAAACATTGGGACAGTGTCACTTTGGGCTCTGGGTATTCGTGATGCTATTTCTCACTATTTTCACTATTTTACAAACCAAACTATCAATTAATGGAGAAAAAAATGATAGGCCTATATACGATAAGTAGGCTATATAATAGTTCAACAGTCACAGGGGACATCTTTATCTGTTTAATACTTTATCTACATTTGATTGATTAAGAAACATTTTCAAAGCAGGACTTTTGAGTATTTTTAATGTGTTCTTAGTACTTTTTGTTGCATTAAAGGTCCTAAATACACTACCACTGGTTTCAAATTTAGCTTTTTGCATGGAAATGTTGTAAATCTGTCTATAATCTTAACTACACCGTTTTTTGTCTTGAAATAGTGAATGTCACAGGTCTTTAGTAAGTGAGGTAAATGTTTTCTCTTGATGAAACAAGCCTAAATTGTGTTTAACGATCAGCAGAGGGCAGCACAACACAACAAGACGAATTTGCGTTTCCCTAAGATGGCGAAGGCATGTCCCGCCCTACTCTGCCTCTGATTGGCTTACCCCCCACCCTAACCAATCTAACTCATCATGTCTAAACCTAACCAATCCAACCAACCAAGTAAAGGAGTACTAGCCAATCAGAGACAGGGGTATGGCGTGTTATGCCTTACCATCCTAGGAATCGCAAATTTGCCTCCTGCGAGATTGTTTAGATTAAAAAAAAACAAAATACAGCAGTTAACGTTACAAAAATTATAAACATACATGAACATAATGTCTTCTGGACTCCTCAAGTGCACAGCAGTTGGTCCGTGTTTCTTGGAGTTTGGCTAAAAAAAGAAACTTTCTTCCCGGTGAGTAAAAACCCCAATAGTGGGCGTATATTGTCTCCTTTTTTAATTTCATTTTAAATCCAACCGTTTACAATGCAATGCCACGACCTAGTATTAGCTATTTGTTTGGTCATTTTATAGTAATGTTTTATTTTAATCTAAATAATGTAATGTTCAGGTTCAGTTAACAGCTAGCTAACAACTCAGCTGACTATTATACTACTATATATACTATTATACTACTACTATACTATGTTATTGGTCGTCTAGCTTGTTTAAGCATGAAAACAATAGGCTCTGTAACACTATTTTATGTGATTACCCAAATGCATTAATTAGATATCCTGCTACCAACAGTTATTTCCCAGTTAAATATTGTGATTTGACTGTTGACGGCATTTTACGTCCGCCATTTTGTCATAAGAGCAATGACTTAGCAAAAGAAAACAACATTTGGCTTTATCCCCTTTCTACACACTCTGGTCGAAGCATTAGCCCATTTGTAAGTATTTCAATTGATTCATCTATCAACTTTTTGTGAACGCTGTTTTTCTGTGGACTGTTAATGAACTTCACTAGCTAATAGAGAATGTGCTAACCGCCTTGGCTTGTGAGATGCGTCTTCCGTCGCCATCTTGGTACAGGCATCTCACCCGTTCTACAGACTCACAGAAAAAAAAAGACTTTTGTGCTGCTTTTGATTTTTCATGCGAAATAACTGTCAACACTAAGCAACATGGAATACCATTTCACAAATGAAAAAGGTGTTATATTTTACTGCAGTTTCACTAAACAGCATTGCCAGATGTACAATCAAGTATGATATGAATAATAATGCCAAAGTGTCATAATGTACCATAATTTTACCATTTTGTGACGCTTACAATTAGTAGTTGGGTTTTAGTCTCCACCGTCTCATTTTAATTAATTTCCTAACATGATCAGGATAGCAAACTATGGATCCTATGTCTGTGTTAACTACTGCATTTCTTCTCATGTGACCTTTTTCCGGCCAATCATTTGTAAGTATTGCAATTCATTCAGATACTGTATGCAGCCTAAGTTTTGTGAATGCTGTTTTTTTATTTAGAGAGCTGGACGGCTTCCTGTCTTTTTTTTTACTTTCTAAAGTAGAACTGTTTAATAAATAAAACTGTACTAGCTACAGTATACAAAGTTAACAAGCTAGGTTAAAATAAAAGACTTAACTGGGACAGAAGAAAAGAATAACGTTCCTGCTGGTTGTCTGTCTACAGCTAAATGATAATATCAGATTGTATTTGATAGCAGCAGGCTACCCTAATACAATGATGCACTTGTTAGTTTGATGTTGTGATCGGCCCGCCCTCCACAGCTGCTCGCTCTAGGTTGAGACTCTTCGGTTACTACATCCGGAGCCTGGGCAGCCGCCTCGCCCAGGCAGCCGTCTCACGAAGCCTCGCTGTGCAGGCAGTCCGCTTGCAAAGCTCTGCGAGCTGCAACTATAGTTTCGGTTTCCTGTCTAAACTCGGCGTCAGTCAGATCCAGACTCAGATGAAGAGTATGTTGGGCGCCAAAATCATATCATATTTTGGACACAATAACAATAATTTAAACTCACCAGCCTTTGTTAAAGACGGTAGATTTATTGATTGAAAAAATAGTATTATACAAAAAAAATTAGAATCCAATGATAATTAATGTGTGTCTTAAACATCCAATAATTTCTACAGTTTTACAAAAGACATTAAATCAAACAAACTCAATCACTACAAATTTGTAATATATGCAAATTCATATACAAACATCTGTTTGATTACTTAAAAATGAAGTATTTCAATATGACAATGATCTCATGAGCAGTTTTCTTACAGTTTGTTTATGTGACATTCTGCTGTAATAAATACTGTAAAATTATAGACATTAGTACCGCCGTGGTTATTTTAAACTCTTAAAGAAACTAATTACTTCTACAGTACCTATAATCATACTGTGATTTTACCGTTTGCTACAAACTACTGTAGTTATAAAGTAACTTTACTCTAAAATGACTTACAGTAACTTATGGCGTAACTACTGCTATAGTACTAGCTCAACTCGACCCGCTGGTGCCCCGTCCTCCATTTTCCATTGCATATTTAGTACCACCTCATGGTGAGGCGAGTGCGGCTGGTCGTCAAGCGGCCTGTCCGCAGGCTAACTGCCAGTGACCTAACGCGACACACAGAACGTCAATAGTGTGTTGTTTCATTTAGTTTCTAAAGAAGCTGGAGGCAGCAAAAAAAAACACCGCTGGCTAAACTATTTAAAAAATGGCGGGGTTTATTCAGGACACCCCCGTCTGCCGCTAGCAATGATGATGCAGTGATTGGTAACGTTCTCTCCCGACCAGTCAGTAGTCTGCAGGTTTTCCACGTCACCTTTTGGTATCGCCTCAGCTCGCTTGGAACCTCGACGGAGGTGGTACTAAATAAAGTCCCTGTTGGTAGGTACCAGGGACTTTTTTCATAATGGACAAACCAAAAAAGGCGAGTAGAGTCGAGGCGAGCTGTTACCACGTAATGGAAAAACGCCATAACTGGCTAATTATTGCCAGTAAAGTATTGTAATTTTAATGATAAACTTATTTTAACAGTGAAATGTAAACTATTTACGCAAGTTCGAAAACCACTTAAAGATTTTTTGCAAAAGAATAATTACGGAGTTTCGTTTCTCAGCTTCTTGTCTGGCCACAGTTAGATTTTTTTTATCCAGCTCGTTCTGTTCTTTCTCCTCCCCTTTCTTTTCCTCCCCCCCCCCCTCTGTCCCCTCATTGTCTCTCTGTTCCTCATCCCCTTTTATCTCCTTGCCTCTTTTCAAGTCTGGTGTTCTCTCCATCTCTACTTTCCTATTTTCTTCTTCCTCACTTTCAGCCCGTAATTTCTCCCTAACATTTTGAAGCTTTTCTTCATACTCTGCTTGTAGTTTCATCTCCAGTTCTTTTCTCTCTTTGCGTATTTGCTCCTCTTTGTCTTTCAGTATACGTTGTTTCTCCTCTTCGATTACCCTTTCTGCCTTTTGGAACATTTCATTGGTGTAGTGGCTTCCTCCATTCTTCTGGACTATGTTTCTGATCTTCTCAAGCAGCTCGGTGACCTGCGAGCGATCCTCCAGATCATTATTAAAGACATGGTACTGACCATTGCACCTGGCCACAAGTTCCTGCAGGTCCCGGCTGCCCTTCATGAACTCCTCAATAGTGGTGTTTTTAAGAAGGTCGCCATGAGTAAAGAGAACCATGCTGTATTTGTCTGCATCCTGGCCAAATATTTCTTGGATCTTCTGCACTGACTGCTTTTCCTCTTCTGTGAATCTGCTAAGCCTGACGACAACCAGGAAGACATGGGGTCCAGGTGAAGAATAGGAGATGCACTGGCTTATGTCTTTATGTGTTTTATCCTGGGCCCACCTGGTGTCAAAGAGACCTGGGGTGTCAATAACAGCAACCTTTTGTCCATCCACTTTAGCATAGGCCTTAGAGCACTCTTCAGTCATAGACGTGGCGCTGAACTTTGATTCAAAGCATTTACGCCCAAGAATGGTGTTTCCTGTGGCACTCTTCCCAATTCCAGTCTTCCCCACCATCACAATCCTCAGCTCCTCATCATTTCGTAGAATACCTTCTGTTTGAAAGGATGAAGAATATTAAATAATAATAATAATATTTATATGATTTCATTTCAATCAATACAGTGACATCAGAAATAGGCATCTCTGACATTGTTAAGGTTGAAAGTGCAACTCCAGATTCTTTGAGAAAGAGAAAACTATTTGCACAGTTTTATGTAAAATGTTCTCATATTTTTTTAATTTCTTGATGCGGTTGCACAAAGGTTTTCATTAGTTATAAGTCCTATGAGTGATTGCAATACTATTGAGTAACATTTAAATCAAACATAAAGGTCCTAGGGTGTCAAAATGAACCCTTAAATGTTGCCCCAATTCAGCAGTTTAGAAACACTGCATATAACACTACATGCACATAATATTCATAATATACATCGCGAAATCCTGGAGGGACTGAATATTCGAATATTTAATGTTCAATTGCAGCCTGTTAAATAATATGCTGACTACACTACTCAGGCTTATGCATTGTCAATGCCACTACAAGCATGTGGTTGTTGTAACATGTTCTGTCCACTAGAGGGACTTCTAACATTAGCCTGACCTGCACGCAACTTTGTTTACATTAATTTTCCACCACGCGCACACAGCGACAAACACAAATCAACAGAGAACTCTGTAATGAAACATTATCTAACAAGTGTAGTGAAGCGGCTCTGTTGTAAAGGCTAACGGTGCTCGGTTAGCACAATGACATCATGTTAGAAAGCACAGCCGAAATTTGTCATGAACTAGGTAAGTAACAAACAATGCTAACGGCATTAATAACCAAGCCAAACGGTGCTGTCACTACTATTTTAGTGATTTATAAGCAACATGTTTCTTGCAGATTGTCACGTTACTGAGAATACAGATATTAGATGGTAATATATGAAGTTGAAGACAACTCTGACAGCTGTATGGCAGCTAACATTACCTTTAGCTGTCTTCATGAAGCTCCCAGCTAAGGTAACATTACTATACCTCGCGACGCAGTTAAAAAACAAGAACGAGTTAACTATTGATAACATAAGCACTTTGGCTCGGTGGATGTCGATTTAAAAGTCATGTTAAAACTATTTTGAGTCCTTCTTACGATTTCCAGCTCCGTAATGTTGTACTAACTTTACTCGGTACGTAACGTTAGCTCCGTAATGTTGTACTAACTTTACTCGGTACGTAACGTTAGCTCCGTAATGTTGTACTAACTTTACTCGGTATGTAACGTTAGCTCCGTAATGTTGTACTAACTTTACTCGGTACCTAACGTTAGCTCCGTAATGTTGTACTAACTTTACTCGGTACCTAACGTTAGCTCCGTAATGTTGTACTAACTTTACTCGGTACGTAACGTTAGCTCCGTAATGTTGTACTAACTTTACTCGGTACCTAACGTTAGCTCCGTAATGTTGTACTAACGTTACTCGGTACGTAGCGTTAGCTTAGACCTCACAATGCCTTGTGTTTCTCACTCCTGCTAAGTTATTGTTCATAAGACGTGACATGAGTGACACATGTGGGTAGGCCAAGGCGAGAAGAGGGAGATTAGCTAACGTTAGCCAACATATTTATAAAAAAAAGTCACATTCGAATAGTAATTTAAGCATTCGAATAGCATTGATTTTTTTACTTTTCAATAATATTCGACTTTCGGTAGTCGTTCCAACAGACCTATGGAGTCATATATGTGTCTCATTCCTGAGCGAGTAATTGTATGTTTTGAGCACAGAGAACTATATTTTGTGAGCACAATACATTGCATTTTGAACAGAAATTATTTAGCAAAAAATAATTTAGTTTGAGTAAACAAAAACCTATTAAATGTATTTGCATGTCTTTCTCTGCTCGCAGGTAGACGCTGCTGCACTCCGGTTATGTCTCCCTCACTCTCAACCTCTTCACTCTGCACGCTCAACTCTTGACACACTCGCTCGAATACCATATATCCAATTAGATGGAGACGAACATCTACCAGTCTGAACGGTCTTTTTCAGTCCTTTCAGTCAACACCTGTGGGTCAGAATTACTGGTACAGCAAATACTGACTACAGTGGAGCTGTTCGACTAACGTTACTGCAATAAAACACATTTCGGTCAGTATTTTGTATTATTGACTTATATCACAGAAAGGTCTTAATATTTGTGTGTACTATAATGCCGTTGTTTTTGTTTGACTCATATCTCCTTGTGTGACTAACGTTAATTTAAGAGTTGAGCGTGCAGAGTGAAGAGGTTGAGAGAGAGGGAGACATGACCGGAGTGCAGCAGCGTCTACCTGCGAGCAGAGAAAGACATGCAAATACATTTATTGTGCACGGAATAGGTTTTTGTTTACTCAAACTGAATTATTTTTTGTGAGTATTAATTTCTGTTCAAAATGCAATGTAATGTGCTTGCAAAATATAGTTCTCTGTGCTCAAAACATACAATTACTCGCTCAGGAATGAGGCACATATATAACGCCATACAGCCCTACAACACACAGAGCTGGCCGTAAACCGTAAACAAGCAGGAGGCCGTCAACTGCGGTAAAAACCCTGATTGAGACGCATACATGTCCAAAGAATGGCTCTAAAACCTGAAAAATACCAGAATATCCCAAATGTCTTAATTGGAAAATGCTATATTTGGAAAAAGGCCTTATTCTGAATATCCAAACAGAATATGTTGTTTACATGACACGTATCAAATTCCAAATATTGTCATATTCGGAATAATACTGGAATATTGGTGTGCATGTAAATGTACTCAGTCTTTCACCTAGTGGTGGTGTCATTAGTGAGTGATGTTGCTGTTCCGTGTGTGAGTGTATTTATTGGGTACTTTGTTTGATGGATACATGAGTTTGCTCCCAATAGATAATCAGAATAGCATCACATTTGGTGTCATGTTCTGCATTTAAAAATTCTTCTCAAATGCTTTGATAAAATGGAAGGGATTATTGTGAAACGACACTCTACAGTTGTCAAATGTTTAGTTTGACACCCTCTGTCTTATTCATTAACTTGCACACGTGATGTGAAAGAGTTAAATCGGACAGAAAATTGTTAAGGTCCGATAACCTGTCAGTAACTGTAGCAGTTGAACATTAAGAGTTACACTGATGTGTCTCAGTAGTGAACATGGTTCCCGCACATAGAGCCAAGTGATCCATTTTGGATTGTAAATGATTTAAGGGAGGCACAGGCTTCATGTAGCATGTTTGTCACAAATACAGATCCAAAATCTACACAAACACAATTTTGAATCAAAGAACCATATAAACATGAACATAGTAGTGTCATGACTTACCATAGCTGGAATGTTTGCTTGCCATGTTCGGGTTTCAGAGTAGAGAGTCGATACTGCAGCTGAAGTAAAAGTCTTTCTGGTGCTGCACCTCTTTATATGGCTTCATGCATTAAAACACATCCATTTATGATTGCACTGTCAAGTCAGAGAAAGAAAGATAAACCTGGATGTGTATGGAGTTGGTTCAGTTACTGTATAGTGTAGTTAAACCATATTCAACCCTTTAGATTTAACCTTAGAGATTAAATGTGAACCATAGCAAACCCACCCCCCTTCCCTTTTCATCTCTGCCTGAAATCTTGTTTTATTTTGTTTGTTTGTCTTTATTTATCTATACCTACCCTGTAAAGCGACTTTGAGTTCGTGAAAAGCGCTATATAAATTAAATTTTTTATTATTATTATTATTATTACGTATTGCTATCCTGTACCCAAACTCAATTTTAGCGTTCCAAAACAAAGTCAAAGAGCAGTAACAGGTGTTACGGTGTTCTGCCTTTGGTTTATCCAGGGCTTTTAGAAGTCACTGTTAAGACAAGCCATTATTTTCTCGAAAAACAACGAAATTGACCCAAGATCCTTATCCCCATGATAAAGGATGTCTTGAATGACCCAAAAATATCATGAACTCATTTTAGACCAACACTAAGTTACTTCCTTTTGCCTTTGCAGGGCAGTAATGCAAGTAAACATTAGCTAAATTTGATCAGTTACGCAGAATAGCAGCATTTAGGGTTTTAAGCCTATGACTTTGCTGCCTCTCAGTACATTAGACTAATGCAGGGCTTCTTAAAGTCCAGACTAAGGTCCGCATCTGGACCGAATGGCATGTCTATCTGGACCCAGCCCATACACTGTGTCATGAATACACCTATAGTGTAAAAAAAGTGCAGTGTTCTCTTATCCCTCCTGGAAAAAGGTACAGCTGGGTACCCTTGTTGGTACAAAGATTGACCAGGACAACCGAGTACTCAACTTGAATATATGTTGTTTAAACGTTATAAGTTAGTTAATTAAATATTTTTTTATTTCCAATCATTCCGGACCTCTGTTATTGAGTAAAAATCAGATACAGACCTTTGAGTAATACGTTTGAAAAACCTTGTATGCGTTGGTGAGACATTTTGGGATGCACACGGACAAACGCAGACCTGGGCAGATTACAAAATGAATGTACCATGAAAATGGACTGTTATATCCTCTGAAACAGGTTTAACTTTGCAAGTCTGACTGAGCTATACGATTGAAAAAACAGGTAGCAACACATATTCTAGACTTATCCATACCAATATGCTAAACAAAGCAATGAAATGAAAGGGTTAACCCTATAATCAATAGTGCTTCTTCACATTATACTAAAACATGGTCAGAGCAGTGCAAAGAAATCAGTTGATCTTTTTTGGAACATTTATTGGTACAACAATTTGTTTCATAATCTAAACAGTTTACTGTCTTAGTTATCTGTTTAAAGTGTGTTTGCACACAAGGACACCTTTGATGCTTTGAAAAACATCTATGCAACTTGGACTTAGGCATCAATAATGTTGTAAAGATATGCCATCAACTGGCATATCCACCAGATTCACTTTTGGAGAAAGTTGTCAGCTGATTTTCAAGGCAATGAGTAACCACAAACACCCACACATAAATACCAATGCCTTCCTGGTACTACACATCTTTATATGGCTTTACACATTAAAAACACATCCATTTATGATTGTACTATCAAGTCAGAGAAAGAAAGCTAAGCCTGGATGTGTATGAAGTTGTTTCAGTTACTGTACAGTTTAGTTAAATCATATTCAAATGTTCAGCCTTCGTGATTAAATGTGAACCAAATGTAATTGCATGTATAGTAATAATGATATAAAAGCCTGTATTTTTAACACTAGAACAGCCCACGCTGTTTAACATTGTGATTAAAAAGGTGGAATTTTTCCATCATTGTTATTGCTGTTTCCCTCCTGCTGTGACTTTTCCAAAATACTCTCCTCTTCTTTCCTCTTCTCCCACTCCCTCTCCTTTTCTCTGACTTCCGACAACCTCCTCTTCTCTTCCTTTCTCTTCATCACTTTCGTCTCCTCTTGCTTTCTCTCCATCTCCCTCCTTTCCTCCTCTTTTCTTTCATTCCACTCATTCCTCTCCTTTTTTTCCTCTAGCCACTCCTTCTCTATCTCCTCTTTTCTCTTCTCCCACTCTATCTTCCAATGTAATTGTGTGTGTATAGTAATACTAATACAAAACGCCTGTATACTTAACACTAGAACCACCATAGCCCACGCCGTTTAACATTGCTATTAAAAAGGTAGAATTATTCCATTATTGTTATTGCTATGTTTCACTCCTGCTGTGACTTTTCCTAAATACCTATTCCACTCATTCCTTCATTGTCATAATTTTAGAAAAATGTTTAGAAAACCAAATTAACAGGTTATTGTTGACCCCCGCCAGGAGCAGCACCGGCCATGGATGGTCCTTTCCTTGTACGTTTGCATGATGCCCGTACAGTATATTATTCTGCAGCTCAATACATCAATGGATAACATTCGGACAATCGGGGGATTGCTAGTCTGGATCAACCACGGTTCAAAACAGAGTTTACAATTTACACTCCCTGCCTTGTTAGCAAATCGTACAATTGTTTTTCTTTTCTGCTTTCTCTCTAGCCTTTTTTTTATGCATTTCCTCCAACTGTTTTGTTTGCTCTTTCAGAACTCTTTCATGCTCTGCCTTTAATTGTCGAAACATCTTCTGCTGCTTCTCCTCTTTTCTCTTTTCCATCTCCTTACTTTCCTCCTCCCTTCTTGTCTCACACTCTTTCCTCTCCTCCTCTTTTCTCTTTTCCATCTCCTCCCTTCTTGTCTCCCACTTTTTCCTTTCCTCTTCCCTCTTTTCCATCTCCTTTCTTTCCTCATTTCTTCTTTTCGCCCACTCTTTCCTCTCCTCTCCCCACTCCTCTATATCCAGATTTCTCTTTTCCAAAGCTATCTGTAGCATCTTCATCGTACTGTTTAATGCAAGCAAGTTTTCATTCCTATCCCTATTCAACATCTGCTCCATTTTATTCCTATCCCTATTCCTTGCCATCTCCATCTCCTTCATTGTCATAGTATACCTCTCTCTTTGCCTCTTCAAATAAATAACATCATGTTGTATCCTTTCTCTCTCTCTTCTCTCTTCCTCAATTTCAGCCTGGAGTTTCTTAGTTAATTCTTTGAATTTTTCTTCATATTCAGCTCGTAGTTTCATCTCCAGTTCTTTTCTCTCTTTGCGTATTTGCTCCTCTTTGTCTTTCAGTATACGTTGTTTCTCCTCTTCGATTACCCTTTCTGCCTTTTGGAACATTTCATTGGTGTAGTGGCTTCCTCCATTCTTCTGGACTATGTTTCTGATCTTCTCAAGCAGCTCGGTGACCTGCGAGCGATCCTCCAGATCATTATTAAAGACATGGTACTGACCATTGCACCTGGCCACAAGTTCCTGCAGGTCCCGGCTGCCCTTCATGAACTCCTCAATAGTGGTGTTTTTAAGAAGGTCGCCATGAGTAAAGAGAACCATGCTGTATTTGTCTGCAGCCTGGCCAAACATTTCTCTGATCTTCTGCACTGTCTGTTTTTCCTCTTCTGTGAATCTGCCCAGCGCGATGACAACCAGGAAGACATGGGGTCCAGGCGAAGAATAGGAGATGCACTGGCTTATGTCTTTATGTGTTTTATCCTGGGCCCACCTGGTGTCAAAGAGACCTGGGGTGTCAATAACAGCAACCTTTTGTCCATCCACTTTAGCATAGGCCTTAGAGCACTCTTCAGTCATAGACGTGGCGCTGAACTTTGATTCAAAGCATTTACGCCCAAGAATGGTGTTTCCTGTGGCACTCTTCCCAATTCCAGTCTTCCCCACCATCACAATCCTCAGCTCCTCATCATTTTGTAGAATAGCTTCTATTTGAAAGGATGAAGAATATAAAATTAGAAGTTAAGCATTGTACGTTTTCACAAATAGCCATCAGTGTCGATGGGAGACTCTTCTCCCCTGAAATACAACGCTCATAGGTCAAGCAGCAATTACAATACCTTTTTTTGGTTTATTGTGAGGCAGGGCTCTGTACTGGCTGTAGTTTATGTCTTGTATGTATGTACATGTAGTTATGACTGGAGCAAAGCAGGAAGGGATTCAGACCCAGAAAGTCCAATAAGGGTGGGAAGGAGTGGACATGGATAGGTCAACCAAACACAGGTGACCACTGTTCATGTCCAGTTTGCAGATCACAGTAAACAGCAAGTTTTTTCAAACATAACTTTAATGTTAACAACATGTTTAAAACCGCCACTGTTACCTTTTCTGGTTGAGATATGAGGACAGAAAACACTCCTGTGGGTCGGATTAGAGGGGGAGGGGCGGACAAACGGCCAGTGTTGTCGTATGTTTTGGAGGACTCGTTGGTTGACAGTGTTGGGCTTTTCCAACACTATTTTTTTCAATTGGAAAGAAATGCCCAAAAAATAATACTAATAATTAAACAAGTTGGAAATCCAACTGTGTCATTTGCCAGTTTTTATTTTTCCATAAGTAATTTAAAAGATGACACTGATTCTTCAGCCTTCTTCAGCAAAGGAGTTTAATTGAAAGCCTTTATTATCATTGTACTTTACAATACAGCGAAATTAGGAGCACTACTCCACTGGGTGCATACAATAAGTAATCCTTAGAGGACATATAAAAACAGAGTAAAAACAGTAAAAGAGCAATGATCAGATAAGTGCAAGTATCAAAGTGCAGGAGTGAGTGACTGGGTTTGTCTAACTACATTTGTTTAGTGAAACAATTGCAGTTCAAGTTCTGAGGGGTACAGACTGTAAACCAGGTCCCCTTTAGGCCTGATCCAGGACTTACAGTCGGAACAGAAAGCAGAGCCCTGCCTGATGATCTGAGGCTGCACTCTTGCTCATCGGTGAGCATCAAATTAATCCATGAAATGCTTTAAAGCATTAGGAAAATCTTAAAATCAATTCTAAAACTCGCTGGTCACCAGAGAAGACAGGGCTGATACGATTTTGTCTTTTAGTTTTCTTAAATTCAAGCAACCCTTAAAGTGTGAGATACCTTTTTGTCCCTGAATACAGTGAATTACAATAATTGAACTGAGATACCGTATGTCTACCTTCAGCTGCTACGTTATCTAAGGAACTCATGTTGTTTGTTTCCAGACACTAAAACATGATGCACACAGTTGTTGTCATGGTTTGTGGCTTGCAAAGTTATTGAAGTTAACTGTCCGTTAGTGGTGTTGGGGAAAAAATATATATTTGTTTATTTTAACATTGTAAACAATGTTTAGATATTATTGTATATATCTGCTGTCTATAGTTACTTTCAGAGGTGTCACCAAGTCTTGCAGTTTGACAGAATTAATAAAATGTTTAAATGTATTCCAACCCATTCTGTAATGAAACACTGACAAATACCCACATTCAATCACTTCATGAAAACATGACACAAGTGTGTGCATCACTTTTCACTGTCCCCTGGAAACAGTTGCTGCCTGTGCTAGTTGCAGTGCATTTCTGTATTTCTTTGTGTTTTTATCTATCGCCATGATTCTTTTTCTAAATGCTGCATGTGGGTTGTCCAATTGATTGATGTTTTTCTTAATTTCCAGTGTGTTGAGCTCTCTGGGCCACCTAAGTTTAGGCTTGATTTCAACAAACTACATAAAGGGATCTGAAATACAAAGGTCGAGATAGCCTTGTTACACTACAGGTCACACAGATGCCTGTTGTGTTCACTCTACCAGTCAGCGTGATATTAGTTTTTAAACTACAGCAATCAAAAAATAAACAGGCTGTATAAGCCCAAATGCTCTGCAAGGCAACCCTACAGTTTTTTGTCAGATTAGATAAGATAATGGGATTTCTGTTAATATAGAGTGTACAATGTTTTCATGAGATACAGGTGGTTCGGTCTCTCTCCCGTGCCTGCCTGATACCCACCTTGTGTATGAACAATATGTGGGTAAATACTTAAAGTTTACAATAGCATACATGTCTCTGTAGTGATCTCAGTCACTGCACAGCCAAGACAAGTTTTTTAACGGTGTGGTGGAATTTCCAGCTTAAAAATTCATGCTGTATAGGTTGAGACGGTGGTACCCCAGGTCTCATTCAGGCCTGTGTCCAACATAACAGCAGTAGGTTATAACCTGTCTTAGGCAGAGGAGTAGTTCAACTCTCTGATTCCACAGCTGTATGATAAGACAGTGATGCCTTAAGGGCTCCCATTCCACCAAGGTCAGGGGAGGAAGCTAACACATACTTATATTAATACACACACATCGACTATTGCAGTATGGTCAGACTGACGTTGTTTTCTGGTCTGTGCTGGAGTGTTTGGGTTAATGATTTAGGCTAGCATATGTGTTCACGGTGCCTGCAATATCTTTGTTTACACTGAAGGTTTAAACTTGACACCTTCAGCTTGAGTTTAAATAGACCTTCAGGAAGACAGGTATTTTAGAAATTGGGATGGCACTACATAACTACATCATGGTTAAATTGTACTGGCTAATCCCAATTCTCCTTGATCGAGATTTCATTAAATGCTTCTGTGTTAGAACCGTCATGTATCTGAGCTGTTCCTTCCATTTACAAAAACATACTGAACACAACTTTAAATCAAAGAACAATATAATAATAATTCAAAAACATTAATACAATCACAATTGTATCAATGGTAAAATAGAATATAAACATAAATATATTACTGTCATGACTTACCACAGTTGAAATTGTTTGCCATGTTCGGGTTTCAGAGTAGAGAGTCAATACTGCAGCTGAAGTAAAAGTCTTTCTGGTGCTGCACCTCTTTATATGGCTTCATGCATTAAAACACATCCATTTATGATTGCACTGTCAAGTCAGAGAAAGAAAGATAAACCTGGATGTGTATGGAGTTGGTTCAGTTACTGTACAGTGTAGTTAAACCATATTCAACCCTTTAGATTTAACCTTAGAGATTAAATGTGAACCATAATGTAATTGTATGTATAGTATATAGGAATTAGGCGAGCAAGCAATGCATTGTTGGGTTAAAAAAATAGAGCCATGTGTATTTTGCCCACAGGCACTCACTTTTATTTTATACTCTTCAATCAAACCTGAACAATAAAAGCATGTAAACTGTCCATATTTCATCCTACAAAAGCAGATACAGGCTTTTCTTGCTCGCTTTCAACAATTTTGTACTAATTATGTCAACATCATCCAGTGATGGGAAGTTCTTTTTTGTTTTTAGTTTCAAGATCATTTTTGTATTGATAATAAACAGGTAAACTTGCAATAATAGTACAGGTTAAACATCACAAAACCTTATACCTCACAAATACAGAACAAACATCCCCACTCTCCCCCATCCCATGGCGACCCCCTTACCGACCCCTGATCTCTCGACCTCCCCAACAAATAAAAAGGAAACAATACAAACTTACAGGTATAATACCTGACATGATAAAAATGTATCAAATACATTTATGCTGTACTCTTTCTTTAACCAAGGTGTAAGCTTCATCCCATGCATGTAGAGTTTTCCGTCTACCACCATGTACCCGAGCCTCGGATCTCTCCATCATAACTATGTCTAGAAAAGAGTTTGACCACTGCTGCCACGACAATGTGTGAGGCGGTTGCCATCGCAAAGCCAACATTTTCTTTGCTGCAGTGAGACCAGCCCATAGTATATGAGACAATTCTAAGGCAGAGTCATCATTTAGTAGGGATGCACCGAATCATCGATTCAGCCTAATATTGGGCTTTTTGACGGGGTTGGGTTTCTGCTGAACCCTACGCTTGCACTCCGCGCGCTACGCTGATCGACGTAATGACGGCGCCGTTGATTACGGGAAGGTGTTTACGTAGGTGGAGCTTCAATGCAGTAGGCTGTGAGGAAGTGGAAATGGAACTGGTGAGCAGAAAAAGTGTTGTTTGGCAGTACTTTCAGTCAAAAGAAGGCCATTCAAGTCCAGCTACATGTTCAATCTGCAATGCTGATTAGTCTGGTGGTGGCGAGGACCCTAATTCGGTATTCGGTTTCGGCAGAATCTTAACCAGTGGATTCGGTATTCGGCCAAACCCCAAAAATCTGGATTCGGTGCATCACTATTATTAAGTAAAAGCAAGGTCGGTGACAGTGGAATATTAACTCCAAGCAGATCACTAAAAGTGAGGCATATATGTCTCCAAAAGACAAACACATTGGGATACTCCCAAAACATATAATGTTGTGTATGTAACGTATAAATGACCCTGAGACATCAAGTGTACATAGGTCTCAATTAGGAGATGGGATGATTTTCATAGCATGACGTTTTCTTGGAGTAAGATACATTCTGTGTATAGATAGATGTGATCAGGGTTTTTGGAGGTCTCCTGTAGATTCTCCCATACTGTGTCCCAGTAAATCTCTTCCTCTTTGATAGAGGATACATCCCTACACATGATGGGAAGTTCTGATGTGATCCAAATTCAACGGGTTGATACATTACCAATTTTGGAAACAAATCAGCATTGGCTTAATGAGTAGCACAAGAGACACTTTGGGTCTTACAATATTCAGCATATCAACTATTATGCTAAATGAAATAATCAAATGAATACATTTGCTATCAAATATTTTAAAGTAAACACATGGTACTACAGCTCTCTCATCAGTACTGATCACTGTATCTGATGCTTTAAAAGGTCACATCTGTGCAAACAAAATCTGTAAACATATAATTTTATAAAATACAGACAGTTCCTGTACGCTGCAGTAGAATACATAGAAATACTTAAGAAGGTGCTGTTATATATTGTTCTTGAGATACTGTGGGTGACACAGGTGGCCCTTTGTTGTTGTTATACTTCATTTTCCAGTAAGGAAATAGAAACTTATTGTTTTAAGTTAATCTTTCACGTTTATTGACACTCGGACACTTATTAGCTTAACATCACGTTCCACTTGTTTTTTGCAGTATGCACCTCATTGACAGCTGATGTATAAGAACGCAGCTGTCCGCATACGGAGGAGGTCGGGGGGGATGAGTGGGCGTTAAAACACAGGACTTTTAAACCAGGGAGCGGAGTTCACCTCCCATGGGGAAACTAAAGAGTATTGCTGCTTGTAGCTTTCCCAGAACCATTGAACCCCTGAAATAACCTGGAACAGGCCCAGAAAGCACTTAATATGCAACCCAACTGTATACTACTGACTTACTGTGTACTTCTACTTAAGAGGAAAAACATTGTACTACTACATTTACCTTACAGAGAAATGTTACTACAGACTACATTAAACTCTCCAGCATCATATTAGAGTTAAAAGCTCCACCTTGAACAGACGTTAAGTAAACTTAAGTACATTACGCTGATATAGTGCCTTTTATTTAAGTAAACCTTTGAATGCAGGACTTGTACATGTGCAGTATTATTAGTTTTAGCTTACTATTGATAGTTCATAGTTTTACTTTAGAATAGTTTTTTTACCTAACCTGGAGTTGGGCTTTATTATTATTGTTAAAGCTAAAACAACAATGATTAACTACAGAAATGTCCTCACACAGATATGGTCATTGCTTAAGGCAATTTGATAATTCATTTCCAGTAAGGTAATAGAAGCTTATTGCTTTAAGTTAATCTTTCGTGTTCATTGTCAGACACAAATTAAAGGTCACAGACAGCAGTCATGACAGTCATAACAAACAACGAAGACAACAACGTTGAGGGGCCATATTGCGCCACACAACGTATCTCTAAATTCAAAGAAATTACATTTTAATGGTGATTATATCAGCTGCTGTAACTTTAAGCCCAGTTCAGACCAAAGATTTGCGACGAGAAGAAACCGTTGTCAACTGGTCAACATGTTAGCGTTTTAGACGGAGCTTAATGAGCGCCCTCGAGCATCGTATGTGGTTGAGTGAGCTAAAGAGTAATTTAAAGGTCCAGTGTGTAATGTGTTTGGTTGTTCATCATCAAAATCGCTGTAGACGCTCCATATTCATGCGCCATCTTGAAATACGTTAGCCTGTAAGGGACATACAGGACATACTGCTCCGCCTTTTGCGTTTTTCTCTGTCACATGATAAACTCACAGCTGCTGCTAACGCTGCTAACGGTATCGTAGCTTCCGGCCCCCCGGCAGGTTTGAAGAAGGAAACATGGAGGACCAGCACGTACTCAAAATCCAGATTTCAGGAACAGGAGTCTTCTTCTTCACCCAGAAAAAGAAAGAGGATATTGAAAAAGAGCGAGAGACCGGCTTTTTTGAAGCGTGAAGGCTACCGTAGCTGTAATACGGACTTTGAACTGCGTGGTGCGAGAGAGTTGATTGATACATGATCTCAACTAGAGATGCACCAATTACAACTTTCTAGGCCGATACCGATTTCATTTTTTTCTAACCACTTTACAGCACACACAAATATGTATTTTCTATCTTTTCTTTAATAGAAAATGTTACATTTTGCATAGAACATAGAACATTTTTTTTAAATAGATAATTGATCGCTATAAAATACAACTATATAAATGACTCCTGGTGTGGAAATTAACACACATCTAAAGTGCAATGTTATGGAAGAACCATTTCCTTCTTTTCACGTCCAATATCCAACTAAACAAATGTGATATATTTAGCAAACTAAACTTCTGTATGTATGAAAACAGGGAAAATAGGTAATGGCAATACAATAATATAAAAAATAACAAATAAAAAATAAAATAAATATAGCCGTAATGCAGTATAAAGATATTTTTCAAAACACACACACAGGCCTGTTTGAACGTCAATAGTAACGTTACCTAAACAGCGTGTAGTTCCCTTTTTTAGCAAGTTTGCTTCATGTGTCATTGTGCATAAATGTGAACACTACCGTTGCTGTCAACGGGCTTATCTGCTAACGTTAGCTACCGACGGTTACCTCGGAACAATCCAGCAAATAGACGGTACCCTAGAGTGCTGTTACCTGAAACAGATGATTTAACGTCACCGCTCATTTTACACACAGTTTGGCAACAAAACTAAACGCTGAGGGAACATTACTACGTTTTTAATGTTGGTTTTGGAGCGGTATGCGTCCCCCACTAACCTGGAAAGCGTTTTAAACAGTAACGTTAATACAGCGTGTCCTACAGCGGGCGGGCGTCAGAGGCAGAGGACCACACAGCGTTTGCTAACGTTAGCTTCTTGTCTCATCTGGGGTCTGATAAACTCATCAAAGTCAGTGTGCCCAACGCTATTTTTACCGATAAACTGTAGCTGTCATATTTCACGGGACCCGCGTGAGTGCGGTTTTCATGTTCCAGTTTTTCAGCCTCAGAGGGGAGAGAGAGCGGCTGACTGTTCGAGCCGTGTATAATTACGACTTTATGACATTTCATAAACAGCTGATTGAGCAACAGTGCGCCGCTGCTACATGCATACAGCGAAAACCCTGCATGTGCACGTGTGATGTTGCTGTTGCGCGATGTAAATCATGCGGCGCCCGAGTGCATTTGACCGGCATAAAATCGGCATATGTCAGTCTGACCGGCAGATGACGTTAAAATCGGCCAATTCCAGTCACCGGCCGGTCAATCGGTGCATCTCTAATCTCAACGCTAGATGGGAGAAATTCTACACATTGGACCGTTAAGAGGGAGCTGCATTAGAACAAACCGGTAATCAAAGAAATAAAAGTGTTCGTAGTTATATCACTACAAAAGCTATAAAGCTTTTTCAGGCTATCCTGCCTGAAAAGTTGCAAGTTAGAACGGAAGAACAGACAGTCGTTGCTATGCAGATAATATACCACCTCGTCGCATTGGTATAAACTGACAGGTTTCAGACTGTTGCAGACCGGTGTATTTCAACTCTACTCATCGCAAATCTTTGGTCTGAACTGGGCTTTACAGGCTAGGCCAGAGAAAATGCTTTGACAAATGAGATTACTCAAGATCAAAACTGAAAAGCTGAAGAAATTCTTAAATATAAAACATGTTCACTTGCAACATGCCACTGACCTGATAAAAGGAACAACGATTATGCCAAAGCAGGAGAGTGCATCAACATCACAATCCTGGGTCTATTATCATACATCAAGATAATGCTAACAATAAAACAATACACCTTCCAAAGATGTTGCAAGTTCCAGTTAGGCCACCTAATCACAGACCGTTTCCGCACTACAGTGTCTTTACAGTCATAACGGGCAGCGACATAAACATACATATTGTCAACATAGAACTGGTGTACAATTGTCATTGAATAATTGGTTGAACAGTATTTTCCTTATATTATATTTCCCCCCATAGTAGCTTCAAGGTGTGAAAAACTGTTGTTTTAAAACTGGGAGATATACACACAGTATTCTTTATCCAATTGCTCCAACTCTTCTTTGGAGCTACTGTATATAACATTTGCATTTTTAAAGTCCCCACTGAATTTACATTCAGGAGTGTTTTCTGTATTTATCGCTGAATACTTGGAACCTTACTTTGTAAATTAGCCATATTCAGAACAATGAAATTCAAACTAAACTTCAACTCTTAGAAATATGAATTAGTGTCCTGCAAGCATTTCATGTTATTAATTCAATTCACATTATACTAGCGTGTTTAGGTCTTTTTTTAGAAACACAAAACACTGAACAACAGTGGTGATACTAGGGATGGCAGTAGCTCAGTCTGTTGGGCCTTGGCTTGTGTACTGAAGGGTTGCTGGTTCAACTCCCCATGCTTGACCATGTATGGAGTGTTGACTGGTAGCTGGTGACCCCTTTGTGGGATCAATAAAGTGTCACCTAACAGGAGAAAGGCTGAATCTTATTTCTTTTGTGGTCACCAAACAACTGAATGGTACAAAACAGCCACCTAGTGGACAGAAATGGGACATACTTAGCTTTTGGTTTTCTTACTACTTTTTACTGATTATACTTACAGATTTTTACTGAAGGGACACTTCCAATGCAGTAACTACTTTTTACTTATTATACTTACAGTTTTTGTCTTGAAATTATGAATGTCACCATGAGCTGATATTGTTGGCTTCTCAAGTTCACAACAGTCGGTCCGGGTTTATGAGAGCTTGACTAGGTTTTTTTAATTTTTTTATTAATATTTTCCTTTTTAACAGAACACCACATAAGACAGCCAGACAACAAGACAATACTGTTAGAATAATTACATTATCAAATAATAGACAGAACCACTGAAGTTATATTAAAGTTAATTTTACTTGAGAACCCAACAAGGAGACAGTTAAGTACTCACAGCATGAGTACAGAAATGACCAACGAATAAGCTTTCTACAACAGCTTTTGTAATACAACGTAGAATGTGATAAAACTCTATATGTTGTGGTTGTGGACGTTTCTGTTGCCCGTTTGTATATTTCTGTTGATGTTTCCTGTTTTGTATATTTATACTGTATATTACTGTTCTCTGTTGTGTATATTTCTGTTTCCTTATTTACCTGTTCATTGTGCGTTTCTGTTTACCCTGTTTTGACTGTGTTCTGTGTATTGTGTATGCTTGTTTGTATTGTGTATTCCTGTTCTTTGATGATTATTTCTGGTTCCTGTTTTATTTTGATAGTCTGGTTTTCTGTCTTGTCTCGTCTAGTATTACTTCCTGTTTTCCCACCTGTCTGATTGTCCTGCCCCGCCCTAATGTGTTTCACCTGTTGTATCACCTGTTCCTTGTTTGCTCATCACCGCTTGTATTTAGCCTCTGTGTTCCCTTTGTCTCTTGTCACATCATTTTGTGTGTTTGTGTGCTTTCCCTGTGTCAGTTCCCTGGAATTGTTTTGTGCCCGCTGAAGCCTCAGGACTCCCTTGGTTTGATCCTGTGTTTTGATAAAATAAATCTTCGCGTTCAACCCTTCTCCTGCCTGTCTGCCTCTCCCTGCATTTGGGTCCTTTAATCCCCGGACTTGTAACACTATAGTCATAATATAGAGTCGATGTCGTAAGTTATCTCAAGCTGGGCATCTCCTCTACCTGCTCTGCTCTCAGAAACATCCTGTGCCTTTCACAAGGACAGACGATGGCTCCCTGGTATCATGTGAGCGTGTAATCATTATAATATGGCATTCAAACAGTTTAAATAACAACAAGAGGGAAAGTATGTAAATCAACATTTCTCTAACAGATACAAAACAAAAATACAAACACAAAACAAAACCTGCAGCCTGTGTTGAAATCAACACAACGCTACTTTATATGAGTACCAAAATCCAATGATTAACTCTTTACAATATAAGCAATATTTGGTTTTATCAACTTTTTAACCACTGGTTGAAGCATTATTTGTAAGTTTTTTAATTCATTCAGATATGTAGGTTTTATACACTGTTTTCATGTGGATGAACTTAATAATTAATATAAGCATCTGAGTTAGCAAGCTAGGTGAAATAGCAAGGGTTAGCTGAGGCACAAAAATAAAAATAACAGTTTAACATTACTGTTGGTTGTCTTTCTAGCTAACTTAAATCATAAATATCAGTGTATTGGCACCAGATATATATACCAAAATACAATGATTTACTCTTTTATTTGATATCCTGCTACCAAAAATATATTTTCACTGTTAATGTTGTGATTTTTCTCTTTGTGCAGTTCCCAAATCTGCAAGAGTATTTTACATTCTCCATTTTGTTATAGAGCTCAACAGTGTGGTTCTGGAAGTAAAAATCCTATTAGTTTTCTCTAGGCCTCCGGGAAGAGCACTCAGGCCCTGCAGCCCAAAAAGGATCTTCCCAATGGCCACCAATGTAAAAGAGACACCTGTAAAACTGCTGCCAGGACACCTCAAACTGCAAGCAAGGTTGGTTTTATCTCTTTTTATTCAGATTTTTTTATACATCCATGGACTTTTTATATTTGAAAAAAGTCCTTCTAGCCGAGAAAAGTGATTCCAAACCTGTGACGTAACCACAATGTAAAGTCTACGGGAGAAGCAGTGGCAGCAACAACTGTCCTGTCCTGTTAGTAGTGTCCTGTGACTCCCAGACACGGTCCCAGGACAGTCATGGGAGTCACAGGACACTGTCTGACTGTCCCTCGCGACACTCCTCAGGACACTACTAACAGGACAGGACAGTTTTTTCTGCGACTGCTGCTGGTCTACGGGCCTAGTGGGAACTCACGGGTGGAGCCAGTGGGAGAAAAAATACGAAGTAGTCGTGGGAGTAAACCCGGAAGTTTAAGAACTTTTTTGGCATATGTGCCAGGCAAGGAACTCCATTAAACAGAATAGGCTCCAATTTTCTTCATAAGGACTTTTCTTATCAGCCATAATGTCTAAACCATCCAAGGTAGACTTACCACAAGCGGTGAGATTTTGAAACAAATGTTTCTGCTCCTGTAGAAGCCGGAGTTCTGTATGAAATCAACCTTGTTTTAAGAAAAACAGGATTTATTCACGATGTTATGGAGAAGTACCACACTACCCACAAGCCACAATCCTCCACAATGTCTCTGATTGGGGAAACTCGCTGTCACCATGGAAATGTTTACCAAACCCGCGAACGGCTATACCACTGAAGTCTATGCTTGTTTCTGTACACAGTCTTGTACCTTTGCCTTTCGCTGTTTTCCATTTTGGGCCGAATCAACTGTGTTATGGTCACTATTCATCTCGTAACTCTTTATATAAGCATTTAATGAAATGTCAATGGAGACTTCCATATTTTGATTTGCGGCCAGTCACAGACTCACTGTGGAGAGGTTTTGCAGCTGTAACAAAC
Source organism: Sander vitreus (assembly GCF_031162955.1). Lineage (NCBI taxonomy): Eukaryota > Metazoa > Chordata > Actinopteri > Perciformes > Percidae > Sander > Sander vitreus. The sequence continues at coordinate 130,167 of NC_135863.1, forward strand.
ATGCAAACTACATGTGGAGTACTCAGGAAGCACGTGCACATTTTTTGTTCGCTATCTCTTTTGCCTTGCTGTTAAAGAGGAATTGAAGATGGTGGATTAAATTGCTTCATATTTCTATTGGTAAGTCATCAATAACATTAGATAACTCATCATCTTCTCTATTAGCTAGGTAGCTAGCTAATTAGCTAGCTTTTTAAATCCTAAAAGGGAATTTTTCAGTTTAATTTCTGTGGTTGTGGTGGTCGCATGTCATTAGTAGTATTATTTTAGTTATCAATTTACAATTACTAGGATAGCCTATTCTTGACATATCCCACTTTTAACCATCAATATGACCAAATATTTCATTCTATTGAAGATGAAGAATCATACATACATTATGATGATGCTCTTATCCATAACTCGGCAAAGACAGAATGAAGTGGGTTTCTTAAATCCAAAGGTAAGGAGGTCAAAGGTCAGTGTATATATATATATATATATATATGAAGATTAAAATCTTCAGTCAAGAAGCCCCCGAGTTGATGTCATTTTGTCAGATGAGTACAAGCCACCAATAACAGGGTCATACTTTATTATATACTTATTTCAACTTTCGTGCTCTTCATGTGATGGAAATGTGATGGTTTCACATTACAGAAGATGAACAAAGACAATAAACAGTAAAACATAATTACTAAGATAAAACTTTATTCATCCTGAAGAAAATTGTTGTGCAGCAGTTGCAGTACAAAGGAGAAGAGTGCCAACATAAAGTGCAACTAAGTCAAAATATGAACTGTAATCAGTAAGGTATGTAATCTGTTAGGCTATAGGAGTTTATTATAGGAGTCTCCAAGACCTTGTCTGTGTGTATGCAATTTTCTGTTATACATGTATGCTTTGTTTCCTTACTTGGGTGTTTATGTCCTTTGTGGTAATGTTTCATGTATGTCCTTTGGTGTTATTCATCTTATGTATGTCTGTATGTATGTCTATGTCCTCTTTTTTATATAAGCTACCCAGGGATGCAAAACGTGCATAATACGATACAACTTTTATTGTCCTGGCTGACAATAAAAGATGTATCGTATTATGTGGGGCAGCTGCTCTGCAGGTGAGTTGGACTGTAACTGTGTAAAGGACTGTGAATAATACTGTATAATATGTATAATATATTTTATTGTCATCATCATAGGTCAGGTGTATTGCAGAAAGACGTGTAATAATCTTGTCCATTTGACAGGTCAAAAATGTCCATTTAGCTCAGTTGGTAGAGCGGGCGCCCATATATAGAGGTTTACTCATCAACGCAGCAGGCCCGGGTTTGGCTCCGACCTGTGGCCCTTTGCTGCATGGCATTCCCCCTCTTTCTCCCCTTTCATTCCTTCAGCTGTCCTGGCAATAAAGGCCTAAACATGCCCAAAAAAATCATCTTAAAAAAGAAAAGTCCATTTAATGAGCACACATTTTCCTACATTTTGACCAACCACGATGTACGAAGAGTGAAATCTGTAGGGGAAAGAGCAATTTGTTTGGAAAGATTTTGGAGAATCGTACTGCAGCTTCTTCACCCTCTGTCCTCCCCTCTGGCTCTCAACATTCAGTACCCATTCACACACATTGGAAAATCTGAAACGGTCTGAAAATTGGATGATACATAAACTGTAATTTGGTAGAAACCATGCTTGATATCAGAATGCCCATTCAGCCCATTAAAGGCCAAAGTCTTGTCTTCGGTTTAAACTTTTAATTATATTTCTACGTTAAAGTATGGCGAATCGGTATGGCCCCAAAGAGGGGTGGTTTTGAGCTATGTTAAGCAATTTCCCAAAGATTTCTCATTAAAGTCTATGGGTAATTTTGTGCAGTTTTTTGTCAATTTCGTGAAAATCGCGCTGCAAATCTCTTAGAAAAGTCATAGCACACCATTCCCGATCATTCCACACGTTTTTATGTATTTCATGCGCATGTGCGGGCAACGCTGCGTGACTAGTAGAAGGACGGAAATGTGGCGGAAGATGAGGAATAATAAGTATGGGGATAATAGTCATTGTATTCTATTACAGACATGTAATACTATGTAAATACTGTATACACTAAAATAAGTAAATACTATGCATGTATGTATACATGTTGCATGTATACATACATGCAACACCTTTTTTGAAGTTGAAATCAATCCATGTAATTAATTAATTAAAATAAGTCCAATAAGCAGTGAATGTTAAAAATTAGTAAAACTCTACAAAACCCCCTTGCTTTAAGTAGGAATATCTCTTATGTATAGCTTTATAAGATTGTGGATACTATTTAGCCGTGGTTATCCCCATAAACCCAGCATACAGGAAATTAAAATCAGTGAGGCAAAACAACATGTTTACATCCCTAAAAAATCATTTCCAGTGTTACCCTCTACCTGAGAGCTATTTGCAGAAAAACACCTATATAAAGCAGCACCCTAGTTTAAACATGCCACCACAGCAACCTAATCCTTTATACTTGTAAAAGGCTTTTGTAACAGTAAAAGGCCTTTTTCACCAAAGACATTTTGACTTGTCACAGTAGGAAAGAACAGATCTAAATAATGTCATTAATGATGGCTGAATTGCATTCCTCTGCTTTGATTTCAGGGTCCTGGTATTGTGCATACTGGCTCACTGTCACTCTCACTGGAACACTTGAACACAACAGCACCTTCATTAGTGGTATAAGTAACAGGCTTTTCCTATTATGATGAAGCCAAAATGTCATATCACACTAAACCAGTAGCATGAAAGCATCATGATACACATCTAGATAAAGCAACTAAGGTTAAGCATTCTGTTGGCTATTGGTACTACAGGCAGCAGATACAATGTTTATTGAAAGCCCTTAACAACTCGATTCAAGATAGTTTTAAGGCCTGCAATTTGTAAAATTGATTTAAGGACATATGTTTTACTACAAATTTCTACAGAGTTAAAGTTACAATGATAAAATACAAAAACAACAATTAAGACCGAACCCATGATGGGATTTTTGTGTATTGCATAGTTATGTTCTTTATGAATACATACATTTCAGTGGCATGTCCAGACTTTTTTACTACTGGGGTGGCCCAAGTTGGGCGCCAATTAATGGCATGAAGTATGAGTGGGCTCACACAAACAATTAACAGATAATAGACCTACCAATCACAACACAGTGGGAACTCACAAATGTAATATAAAGCTTCCAAACTTTATTCTTAAAGTCTTAACAAAGAAAGTGTAGCTCCAACAGTAGGCCACATACATAATAAAATGATGCACATTCAAAAAACAATCACAGTATGAATTACCAACAAAATAAAAATAATAAAACCTGTGTGGACAAAATATTATGCCAAACTTAAAATCTAAATACAATACAACATAATATAAAGTAAGGTTCTGGCTCTGACCAGGCAGATGGGTTAATAGACCTACCAATCAATCTAAATACAATACAACATAATATAAAGTAAGGTTCTGGCTCTGACCAGGCAGATGGGTTAATAGACCTACCAATCAACAAATGTTAAAGTATGTTATTGTCAAGTTAAACAAAAAATATAAAAAGTGCTAGATTAATCAACCGATTAAGTCATCAAAAAGAAAGTGTAGCTCCAAAAGTCAGCCACATACAAAAGAAAATAATGCACATTCCAAAACACAATCACAGTATGAAGTATTAACACAATTAAAATAAGTCTGTGTGAACAAAACTGTATGGAAAAAAATTGTGCCAAAATTTAAATCTACAATACAAAAACATATGAACTAAAGTCCTACTTCTGACAGACACACATCTGATAAATAGACCTACCAATCACAATGCAACATGTTTAATAATGTTAATGTAAAGTCAAAAAAAAAGATTATTAACAGGTTGTCTTAAAATAAATTGTTGCTCCAAAGGTAGGTTACATGCAGAATAAAACAATGCACATTCAAAAATACAGTCACAATATAAAGTAAAAACAAAATGAAAATAAATATGCAAAAGACAAGACAAAATACCATAATGACAAAATGGTGCAATACTTCAAATCTACATTTAATACAACAATTCAGATGACCACTCCCTGATACATTTTAAGCTGGCAAACAATTTACTACGGCAAAACCATGTTCTTATGGAGAACTTTCAATGTCCACTTTGTCCAATTGATGTCCACAATCAATCACATTTCTCACACAAGAAAAAGAAGATATTAATTCAATGTTTCAACATTACCCTTATCTGTTCAATAATGTTTAACAATGTGTGTTTAATAATGTTAATGCGAAGTAATAACAAAAAAATATAGTTCAATGCTAGATTAATGGTTCTTAACTGGGATTTGGGAGATCCAGCCTCCTTGATTTTCTTTTCTTAATTTAAATGAGTAACAGTTTCAATGTGAGTTGTACTTGTAGATACATTTATAGCAGACAGGTTAATCTACAACAGATAACAAAAACAAACCAACAAAAGTGGATAACAAATGTAAAAAAAAGATTATATTGTATAAAAAGAGTATAAAAACATATATACAGCTAGTGCTACAGTATTGGCAGTCTGTCTTACATGTCATTTGTTTTTATGAGGTGTGTTTTTCCATCACAGTGGCTGCCACACTTATTTTTTCACTTTGTACAGTTCATGCATCAGTGCTGTATACACTTAACTAATATATTTGTATTTGCAGATAAATGAATAGGAGCAAGTTTGGCAAGTTTGCCACATCCGACAACAAAATCAAAAAACAAAAACTCCTTAAAGTGGATGACAAATGTTTAAAAAAGATTAAATGGCATAAAAAGAATATAAAAACAAACATATACAGCTAGACCTACAGCATTGGACTTTGACTCTGCAGTCTATCTTACATGTCATTTGTTTTTATGAGGTGTGTTTTTCCATCACTCTGCCTGCCATACCTATTTTTTCACTTTGTACAGTTCATGCATCAGTGCTTGGGTACATACACTTAACTAATATATTATATTTGCACTTGCAGATAAATGAATAGGAGAAAGTTTGGCAAGTTTGCAACATCCAACAACAAAATCAAAAAAACAAAAACTCCTTAAAGTGGATGAAAAATGTTTATAAAAGATTAAATGGCATCAAAATAATATAAAAACAAACATATAAAGCTAGACCTACAGCATTGGAATTTGACCCTGCAGTCTGTCTTACTTATCATTTGATCATGTTTTTATAAGGTGTGTTTGAAATTCCATCACAGTGAGTCACTGGATACCACACCTATTTTCACATTGTACAGTTCATGTCTCAATGCTTGTGTTGCACTTTTGTGTCAAATCAACTACCCTAGTTTTCATACTGGATGTCATATGCCAGGAGTCCATTAATCGCAAAACCAAGGTAGAAAGAAACCTTTTCTCTACTGAAACCATGTCGTATTCCACCAATAAGAGCAGGACGGACAGGGATTTTCAGTGTGCCATAATTGGCGAACACCTGTCCTTCCTCAGTGATTCCACTGACTCGATGAAGGCGGCTAGTGATTTTCTGTTCTTTAAATATGTCTCCGTTCCACCACAGTTGTGCCAAAACATCACGAGGAATTTTAAAGGTCCCATCCAATTTACGTTTAGAAAGAAACCTATCAAGTCCTTCTCCTTTTCCTAAGTAGAAGTGGGCAATTGTGCTTCTCTTTCTAAAAATAAATGACAGATGTTTGCGGGATGAGTTTCGAATTGCAGTCACATAGGTCCCAATGTCAGTGTTTTTCTCAGTTGGACCTGGCCAGAATAACAGCAGAGCCAGGTAGTACGGGTCTGGGAAGGGATACCCAAGTCCTACATCTTGCAGTGTTTTCAAAAGTAGATCAGAGAGTTGGCTGTAACTCTTGACATGTTTGGATTTTGGTTTCAAAAGGTAAAGAACTATGTTCGACAAAATGTAATTGATTGTTTCTTTTGTCTTTTGTTTTTTGTTGAATTTTTGTAAGAATGCATAGCATTCTGTGATCCTCTCAATCTCTTCGGCAGGTTTGTCCAAATGCTGAAGAATCCCTGCAAATGTATCTGCTTGTTTCTCTTCAAGAAACAATCTTCGGTCTTCAATATCGATTTCCAAAATGAGATTAGGATTTTTTTGTCGTTCTTTTTTCATTTCATCTGGTGCAGTGCAAAAAAGAGCTACATACTTTTTGACAAGACCACAGACGGTACGATGATTCTTTGAATCAAATTCTGAATTGTTCACCTTTGTATACGTGAAGTAACGGTTAACAAGGTCAAATGTTTCCTTTACTTCAGTTTTCAAACTGAGGAGAAACGGTTCGTGCTCTTTGATGATCTCCACATATTTGTTGTTGATTTCATTCTCTTCTTTATGCACGCTGGTGATTGGGATTTTTTTTTCCAGGAAACTCTGGAAGTACTTCTTCCTCATCGGATCATTTCCCTCAAAGAACGGCAATCTGCTCAATATCTCAAAGACCAGAAAGGCAATTTCCAGCACACCCACATAGCCATAGACATTATATGACTTTCTTTGGTAGTCATCTGATGCATCATCAGCAACTTCCTCCTCAGGTTCATCCTCTGTATTTGCCAGCTCTTGAGCTCTTTTAAATGCTCTGATAGCATTATTTGCTGTTTTAATGTTTGTGTTTAAGTCTTCTGGATTGCGTGATGTCTCCTGCTTTTCTCTGTTGTTGTTAGATATTAAATTGCTTTTGTGAATCTGCCCAATTGTGTCCAATGTGAATGGATTTTCTTTAATGTTCTTGGCATTTTCAGCCCATTTTCCAGCCTCTTGGAAGTCACTCTCTTTAATGTACAAATATCTCGCCAATGCCTGAGGAATAGATGCACTTGTCAAAAACCTGGATGATGCTTTCACAAAGATTTGTTGGACAGTTTGTCTCCCTTCCTGGTTGTGGATTTTGTCTATGAGAGAAGAAAAAAGTTCTCTCCCTACTCCATCTTTCTGCTGCCTCTCAATCAACATTTGTTGAATTGAGTCTCTGTGTTTGGCAACTCCAACATTGAAGAACAGATCACAGTGAAGAATCGCCATAGTGATATCACTTACTTTTACAAAGCAGCTTCTCTCCAACTCTTCCAGGCATGCCGATGCTATGGAGTGATGAAGGATTCGGATTCCTTTGTATCCTCCCCATTCTTCAACTTTGTCTACGATGAGAACATTTGAATATCGCTTCATTCTGTCCATTACACTATCCTCTTTCCAGTGAATCACTTTCATCCCCAAAAAATCTTCAGCGAGTGAGAGAGAGATTTCAGATTCTGCCACATAGGTGTTCAGTAACGCTAGAAAGGCAAACAGTTGGGCTTCCTTTGAGCTGAAATCAAAGTTCTCCAGTGTGTTACGTGCAAGATCATCAATGTACTTTTTGTCAAAATTGCTCTTCATGATCATGAAGCTGTAAAAGTTTTCAGGTTTTTCATGAGTTTCTTTCAGCTCTTTGAGTTTTTTCTCAAAATTATTTTGTTCTTCTTTAGTCAATGAAGCAGTGATGAATTGACTTGGATTGTGTCGTTTGTATTGCTCTTTTGGGCTATTGGAACGAACACAGTTGAGGATGATGACTTTGCAATTTTTTTCGTCATCCACATTTATGTTACAGTAATCCTCTACAGCTTGACGGATGTGGCTTACAAGTTCATAATGATTCTCTGTTTCCTTTGAGTCGTCAACTAACAGCAAAACAGGAGAAAGTCTCTCGCTTTCAAGATTCATGAGTTTAACAACTTGCATGGCAACGTCTGCTTTTGGATGTGTATTGTCTTTCAACACAGCACATCTGGACTCTTGACGAAGATCCCACATCAAATGCATTGCTAAGGTGCTACCACCACAGCCGGGATGGTGAAACAGATTGAAAAGAACGCACATGTCTTTTGAAGCTCTCAACTGAGACCTAATCAGCTTCTTCACATTTTCATACTTGTCCCGCTTGACAAATGGCTTGTCTTTGTCTTTGTCACAGAAGTAGAAGTTCCACCATTTGACTTTACCTCCTCTGTAGAATTCTTCCTCAACTTTGATTCTGAAGTCATGAAACTCTGGACTGTTTTCTTCATAAATGTTTTCACACTGATTCAGACATAATATATCTAGAGCTGTCAATAAGTCTTCGTCCTTCTGCTTTAGAACAACAAAACTGGAGTCAGAAGAGGGGAGCAGCCTTCCAGATGACTGATTGAAAGGTCCCAGTGCCATTACTGTTCCATTGACCTCGCTGAGGGTCAGCTCATATATAGATCGTGGGTCGATGTCGGAGCCAGACATTTCTTGTATCATCTCCCTCCATTTTTCATACTTGCTCTGAGGTCCACAAATAGTGATGATGCATTCCTCTTCAGTGTGTTTTATGAAGGCCTTGTAGATCTCAAAGATTGGGTCTTTCTCAGTGTCCACAGGTGAAAGTAGGAGGAATAGGATGAGGCATCTTCCAGTGGGAAGAACCTCAGGGTTGCAAATTAATGAAACCAAGTTCTCTACACCTTTGCAAGATTTCTTCAGCCAGTTCTTGTAATCTAACTCCTTGTCTGAGTCACTGTCAAGATCATTTCTGCCATTGCAGAAGACCCAGCTGGTCTGTTTGTAGAGGTTAAGGTTCTTAATCACTGAGTCAGTCTGTCCTTGATATTGTGATGGGGTATGCAGATTGGCCAACCTTGACTCTCTGTAGGAATGACACAGTCCACCTGGAGCAATAGAGCTGGGGTCAAAGTCTAACACACAAAACAGTTTCAGCTTATTCAAAAACTGGAGATACTGCACTTGTTCTGGACTGCTCTTGTTCACAACAACAACAAATCTGCTATAGTTGTCCAGTGAGTTCCCACCACAAGTTAACAAATTCTTTAGTTTGTCTCCCTGGTTTGCTTCTTTCTTCAAAACGTCTTCTGAGAGACACTGCTGCTCCAGTTGACCTGTATGAACAGTAAAATAAATGCATTATTGAGTAAAAGAAAACACACACAAAACATCTTAGATTTTGGTTGGTGTTATTCTATTTGTTGTATTAAGTAAAACCAATAATGTATCTGTCTACCTTCTGACTTTCCTACTACTGTCTGTTGCTCTCTATTTCAACCCTATTGGTTGCTACTAATAAAAAAAACACCTCAAAAGAGCTGGTGTGTGTGGGATTGAGTCAGAATAAACAACAGTGTGTTCATTGTGATGAAGGAACTAGGGATGTAACGATTACCTGTGTAATGGTAAACCACGGTAAACATGTTGATGATAACAATTGATGCTACAATGTGGATTAAGTTTTGCCCGTGTTAGCCTACGACATGACATTTATTTGGAGTGAGAGAGCTATATTATCGCCTTGATAATATTGCTGTTGCTTTGTTTCTTAATGCATAGCTGATAGATGTGCAGATTGTTTACTGTTACTTGTGCAGCCACGTGTTGGTATTCAGGTTGTGTTAGGGCAATTTGCTAGCAACATGCAATCGCCAATTAACAGCGCTGTGGAGCCACGTGCTTAGCTATTAAAGGTGTATTACACTGTTTGCTCCGATATGGATATGTGTGCTGTAATAGATGTGGCTTATTCTCAGTTTGTGTTACTGAGCAATATGTTACATTTATGTTAATTATTATAGAGAAATTAATGTAATTCTTAGTATTGTTTCTTGTTATATGCTGGTGGCTATAACATTTAGTTTTGGTAAATAATGTTCATAGTAAGTCAGGTGCTTATTAATGTGCATTATTATTTGCTTATATTTCAGAACCACATCCAACTTCACATGTAATGTCAAATACAAGTTCATAATTAACTTCATGTTCGAGTTGTAAATAAATCTTCCTGGTTCTCAAAGTCAGACATCTCTGGTTCAAGTTCTTACCGGACATCCTACAGCAGGCCAGTGTTTCAGTAGCCAGTTTTCAATAGTTTTTACAAGCCTATTGCCTACAGTCAGGTCCATAAATATTGGGACATCGACACAATTCTAATCTTTTTGGCTCTATACACCACCACAATGGAGTTGAAATGAAACGAACAAGATGTGCTTTAACTGCAGACTTTCAGCTTTAATTTGAGGGTATTTACATCCAAATCAGGTGAACAGTGTAGGAATTACAACAGTTTGTATATGTGCCTCCCACTTTTTAAAGGGACCAAAAGTAATGGGACAATTGGCTGCTCAGCTGTTCCATGACCAGGTGTGTGTTATTCCCTCATTATCCCATTTACAAGGAGCAGATAAAAGGTCCAGAGTTCATTTCAAGTGTGCTATTTACATTTGGAATCTGTTGCTGTCAACTCTCAATATGAGATCCAAAGAGCTGTCACTATCAGTGAAGCAAGCCATCATTAGGCTGAAAAATGTAAACAAACCCATCAGAGAGATAGCAAACATTAGGTGTGGCCAAATCAACTGTTTGGAACATTCTTAAAAAGAAAGAACGCACCGGTGAGCTCAGCAACACCAAAAGACCCGGAAGACCACGGAAAACAACTGTGGTGGATGACCGAAGAATACTTTCCCTGGTGAAGAAAACACCCTTCACAACAGTTGGCCAGATCAAGAACACTCTCCAGGAGGTAGGTGTATGTGTGTCAAAGTCAACAATCAAGAGAAGACTTCACCAGAGTGAATACAGAGGGTTCACTACAAGATGTAAACCATTGGTGAGCCTCAAAAACAGGAAGGCCAGATTAGAGTTTGCCAAACAACATCTAAAAAAAGCCTTCACATTTCTGGAACAACATCCTATGGACAGATGAGACAAAGATCAACTTGTACCAGAGTGATGGGAAGAGAAGAGTATGGAGAAGGAAAGGAACTGCTCATGATCCAAAGCATACCACCTCATCAGTGAAGTATGGTGGTGGTAGTGTCATGGCGTGGGCATGTATGGCTGCCAATGGAACTGGTTCTCTTGTATTTATTGATGATGTGACTGCTGACAAAAGCAGCAGGATGAATTCTGAAGTGTTTCGGGCAATATTATCTGCTCATATTCAGCCAAATGCTTCAGAACTCATTGGACGGCGCTTCACAGTGCAGATGGACAATGACCCGAAGCATACTGCGAAAAGCAACCAAAGAGTTTTTTTAAGGAAAGAAGTGGAATGTTATGCAATGGCCAAGTCAATCACCTGACCTGAATCCGATTGAGCATGCATTTCACTTGCTGAAGACAAAACTGAAGGGAAAATGCCCCAAGAACAAGCAGGAACTGAAGACAGTTGCAGTAGAGGCCTGGCAGAGCATCACCAGGGATGAAACCCAGCGTCTGGTGATGTCTATGCCTTCCAGACTTCAGGCTGGAATTGATTGCAAAGGATTTGCAACCAAGTATTAAAAAGTGAAAGTTTGATTTATGATTGTTAATCTGTCCCATTACTTTTGGTCCCTTAAAAAGTGGGAGGCACATATACAAACTGTTGTAATTCCTACACCGTTCACCTGATTTGGATGTAAATACCCTCAAATTAAAGCTGAAAGTCTGCAGTTAAAGCACATCTTGTTCGTTTCATTTCAACTCCATTGTGGTGGTGTATAGAGCCAAAAAGATTAGGATTGTGTCGATGTCCCAATATTTATGGACCTGATATGTTTTGTAATATATTATATATATATAATTTTTGAAACTCTCAGCTTGTGTAGTCCTATCAGTGCTTTCTGAACATATTGAACACACTTTTAAAAATACCGCGATAATACCGAAAACCGTGATAATTTTGGTCACTATAACTGTGAGGTAACATTTTCATACCGTTACATCCCTAGAAGGAACACAGAGGAAGAAGATACATCAGGCTTTGAATACACAAGTAATCCTTGATTGTAGGATCAGTACACTGTTTCAGTGGTTTTAGGATTTGTTAAAAGTAGTAATCTTAAAGATTTAATAACATGTGTGAGTCAGTATGTGTCAACAAAATAAGACAGAAAACTTTACAAAATAATGCAGATCCGCAACTAAATACTACAAAAAAAAATCATTCTTTTCAAGTTAATGCAACTTCACTTTTGAACAAATATTTATTTGGTTGTCTTACCCATCTTGTTGTCCAGCTGACAAGCAAGTTCACGCTGATTGATATCTTTTAGAATGTCTTTTGTGACTCGTAAAGCCTCCTTCTCTCCATAGTGGTCAATGATTAACTTAGCGGTGTCCTTGGTGTCCTTGCCCTCGAGTCTACTCAGAGAAATAGGTTTATGGTTGGACTTAGTGTATTCTTTTAAGTAGAAATGAAAATTGTTTACGTCCTCTTTTAGAAGGTTGTCTAGGGTTTCCTTGATCTCCACAGTGATGTTGTATTTGGCTGCTGGGACTGTGGTCTGCAGGAAGAAAGGAAGTAGTGTAAACTTTACCCAGTAATCGCTGTCTATATTTGGAAAATCCTGTTGGGTTTGTTATGCCTTAAAAAGAAAATCTTCTAAAAAAAAACTTATTTTTTCGTCTTTTCATTTTACTATTAAGTTCAAATTGTTGTATTAACAGGCTGTATGCAATATTTCATATACCACAAAGTATAAAACAACATAAACTTTACCACAACAGTTTCTTTTCTCCTGGCCCTCAAGTCCTTTGGCTTTTGCTGCTGAGTTTCCTTCTTCTCTGAAGCTTCTTTAAATGGCAGCTGAGACTTTTCAAATTCTTTTTCCACCATTTTGTCTGTTTTTGATTCTGGTTGTTTGGTTTCTATGGCCTGAGCTAGACTCAGTACAGGTTGAGTGGGTTTTGGAGCTTCTGTTTGATCCGTGCTGGTGTAAACGATGGGTTGCAGTGTCGGTTCTGGTTTCTTGTTCAAATGACTGAGTTCTGCCAAAATCCTTACAGCAGGACCATTTCTCACTTTCAGGTCCAGAAAATCCTGCTTCTTGAAGCAAACAAGGCAATCTCCGGACACATCTTCTTCTTCGAGCCGTTCTGCATATTTGCTATATACCTTCACATGCTGCAGTAACCACTGCTTCACTTGCTCCTTTGTCCAGTTTTCCACATATGCTGGGAACTGTGACTCATGTTGTGATCCTTTTTTCAGACTTTCTAGATAAGATGTGATTTTTACAGCAGGACCATGTTTTATACCCATATCCAATATGTCTGTCTTTTTAAAGTCTACTAAACTCTCTCCAGACACTTCTTCTTCACAGAATGTGTCTGCACAAGTCTCATGAACTTTGACCTCTGTCATCAGCCACAGGTGGACGTCTTTCTCGGTCCATTTTTCAAAAGGCTGAGAGGGTGGCTTTGTTGTCATTTTGGATCAACTAAAAATGAAACAGTCAGTAAAACAGTCAGTAAAACAGTAAAACATTAAGATAACGAAAGGCAGTTATAAAGTATAAAGTCTTACAAAAGCTGTTAAAAGAAATGTCTTTGGCCTTTCAGTAGAAAATGAACAAAAAGCACTTGCACTGTGCATTTGAGTTTAAAAGGAAAGGTGGACCTTAAGTGTTCTCACAGGTAAAAATGATCCCCCAGCATAATGATCCATACATAATAATAAAGTAATTTATAATTCTACTGGTACCTGAAGATCATGCTTTATAATAAGTTATATTACTTTATAATAACTTGTGTATTTTATTTTTGTATTGATATTTTGCATAAACAATTATGTCAACACAGATTTACTATTCCAATTAAACTGCATTTCAGGGGGATTTATTCTGATTCATTCTGATTTATTCGGATTGGTTGGCTGTGGTTGCTCGATTTCAGCCAGGTGTGGATGCCAGCGGCCGGGGTCTGATACTACCTCTCCGTCACATTAGATTAGTCGACTACCTATACAGCGTACACATACAACGTTAAGTGGCTAATTTAATTGTGGGTAAGCCTAGCGCTGTTATCCATGTCAGTCATACTTAAAATAACTTTATGAGCGTGTTGAATATTGTTGTAACATGTATGGTTTAGCCACCAAGCATCAGCCACTTGTCAACTTAGCACATAAGCTGGATCACTATTAAAATATGTAAATAATTAGGTCTCTACTGTATTACTATTGAAAAATAGCATGTAATTTATGAAAAAATGACGTGGCAGAAAGAAATTCTGTAGTTATTTAGTTATCTAGTTACAGTTATTGAGTGTAATTCTGTTAGAAAAATTACGATGCATACATTTTCTCGTTATTTACTAAACTGATTGCATAGAATAATATTGTACTGATTACTATTTTCTCTCTCTGTTATATTAAACTGTTGTGGATGTGTGTGGATATTGTTAAAAAAAAAAACACTGCTTGAACTCACAAGATAACATGGGAGCCACGGTTTTGTCCTTGTCTGAGCACGGTGTGATGCTGAGGAAAGAACAGGCGCTCCCTGACTAGATAAGGGAGACGTCATCAACTCTGACAAGATAACTGATGACATCAAACTCTGTATCATGATTGTATTACATTTCACTTGGTATTATAAAAAGCGGCTGTGGAGAGCTTTTTGTTAGGTCACTTCTGTGCTCATGCTGTGAGTACTGTAACTGCCTCCTTGTGTTCACAAGTAAAAATGAACTTTGATATAACTTCAGTGGTTCTGTCTATCCTTTTAAATTATTCTTATAAATTCTATGACATTGTATGATTTACAATTACTCTCTGAATCATCTGCAGAGTTCTTTTGCCAGCGTCTCTTCATTGTTTGATTGTCTGTTTTCTGTATCACTGTTAAGTGAGGCCATGAAGGGGCTAACTAAGTTGCTGACTAAGCAGATCAGGTAACCCTCCCTTTATTACCAAGTATTAACCTGGTAATTACCTGGTAATAATATTACATTATTAGGTAACTACCACTGGTAATAAGTAGGTAATTATAGAAAAAACTACAGCTGAAGTACGAGGTAAAACATCAAGTATTACTCGTCAGTTCCCCAAAGTACCATGTAGTTCTGACCGGTTTAGGTTGGTAATAAATCAGATAAAACTGTGTACTTCCTTTGAAAATAGGCAACTAATCCTTAGTTCCTTAATACCCCCTCAATTACCCAGCTTTATTACCAATTTAGTTATCCAGGGTTTATTTTGTAACAGCCCAAGTTTGGGTGAGTACTTGAATTTAGAAAGTACTTTCCAATGAATTACTTAGTTTTGTTCATGGCTATATGAGCTTTATTTGATTTACCTTAGAAAATATGAAACATTACATCAGCACTTACCTGGTAACACCCACTGAGTGGACAGTTTATCTCTTGGGTAGTCAAGATAGACAATCTTCATAAGTACTGGCTATTTTCTTGTAAATATGTTCACAATTTACTCAGTATGTAGGCGGAAACTGGACTGTAAAATGATGTCTTGTTTGTTTCCATGTTGTTACCAGGATATCTATCCTGGTAACAACCTATCCTATTTGCTTATACAAATGCCTACCCAGCAGCTGGTATAGTATCCTGGTTAAAATTCAAAATGTGAGATTACAAGGAAGTCATTGTTCAGTTTTTACATACAAACATTCTCTTTCAAACATATAAAGCAGACAGACAAAATGAGCAGACAGTGAATTTCTCACCTTTTGATGTTCCTGTACGTCTCATCAGACTGGATTTTAGCTGCTGGTCGTCTCTCCTGAAAGATGAGAGGTGTGATGTTACTGTGAACAGAAATTTAACTGACCAGTCATCTATTTACTAAAACTTTTGCTGAGATGAATACTGCACTAAGAGTTTTGCATTATACTATGCACTAAGAGTTATACCTCCTGAGTCCTGTTCTGTCTTTACGTCAGTGATCGCCAACACACCTATCTCCTAAAGTTTGGCCCATCCCTGTTGCACCACTTTCGTGACAAGCAAGAGTGTAATAGACCAACATGCCTGCACCCTCCTTTTTTTCTTGTACTTTATTGAATACAAAAATTCAAACATGCATGTTTATAACATAAGTTTATTACAATACAACTGAGAACATGACACAATGACACAAATCCTGATGAAATCTTAAAAAAGAAAATAAACAAAACAAGAAAGTGTATTATGAAAGTGTAAGCAAGGGGAGTACTTAAACAGTTTAATTGCATGCTTTTCTTTTTCCTGTAGTCCGTGCTTGTCAGCCACCACCCATTCTGATAGATAGTGAGGGGTTCAGATACTACACTTACATTTCTGTGGTAATGTACAGTCATGTCTACATCTGAATAGTATCAGAATAATGTGTTTTACTCTACCTCTACCTTAATTCACCGACTGATACAGCAGCTGACATAGGTAACATTCACAATGTCAGATTTAATGAAAGTCATTGTTCAGTTTTTACATACACAAAAGTTTATTTCGAAGCATACAAAGAATGAGCAGACAGTGAATTCCTCACCTTTTGATGTTCCTGTACACCTTATCAAACTGGATTTTAACTGCTGGTCATCTCTCCTGGAGAGGTCATCTATTTACTAAAACCTTTGCTGAGATAAATACTGCACCACGCACTAAAAGATATATGCGCGCTGTCTCTACTTCCCTGTTGCACCACTTCCGTGACAAGCAAGAATGTCTCCACCCTCTTTTTTTTCTGTAACTTTATTGAATACAAAGATTCAAACAGGCAGTTGTATGACATTAGTTCATTACAATACAACTGAGAACGCCACAAATACTGACCAAATCTAAAATAAAATAAACAAACCTAATAAGTGTGAGAGAGTATTGCTTAGAACAGTCCCGTAATGTTTAAATGTTTAAAAGATTTTAATTTCATTAATAAATCTGTTGATTAAAACAGGAACATTATGAGGATTAAAGTTTGTGGAATAAATTTGAGTTTCATAGGTAATTTATTTATCATTAATTTAATTATCAAAATCACATTTTCATAGAAACTCAATACCACAACCTTTACTAAAGATTGCAGAGGGGTTTTGAACAATATACAATAAATGACTAACCATTTTAGCTTTAAAGTGCCATTTCTTATGGCTGTATCAAACCATTAAGATGTCATATGCATTGTTGTATACGCATTTCTCCAAAATATTGTCCTGTGTATATGATATAGTGGGACAATTTGGGACCTCCACTTGAATTAATTGTTTTATGGGGAATTCATTTTAAAACTTAAAATATTTAAGTATATCACACCCATCTTTTAAATGCTATCCTTTCTGCCAACACATTTAAATAAGGCAAACACATTTAAGAAATACACAATAAAGAATTATTAAAAAAAAACGGAAATGACTTAACGACAGTGAAAGAGTTAGAGGAAAGGGCAGGCTATATCTATAGTAACTTCTGCAACTTTGTTTTAGCTTTGTGCCACAACTAAATAATAATTTGCTGTGTTCTGTTTGAACTCCCTTCTATCCTAAAAGCATCTATTTGTGATTATTCAATTTAAATTATACTAGCATTTTCAGGTCATTTCAGAAAGAGAACACTAAACAAACAGGATAAAGGCATAATCTAATCTTTCTATTGCTCTTTGGTTCAACAAACAACTGAATGGTACATGACAGCCACCCTGTGGACATCAATGGGACAGACTTAGTTTTTGGTGTCTGCAAACATCAATGTTGCTGAACACAAGTGTAGAATAATGTTTTGCAATAAAACGACAATGTCGCCAGTGGAGAAGACCGTCTGGTTAATGCAACAGTCAAGGCATTGTACACTACCGGTTTGGGGTCACTTAGAAATGTCCATTCCACTCCAGCTAAGATCAGTTGCATTGTTTTTTTAATCAGGGCAGCAGTTTTCAGACTACATTATGTGCTCACATATTTGCAAAAGGGTTCTCGACTGACAGAAAGAAGTGGCTGATCTTTAATGCAATATCTACATTGCCCATTATCAGCAACCATTCATCCAATGGTCCAAAGGCTTATTCTGTTTACTAATCTCAAATAATTTTAAAAGGCTAACTGAGAAAACATTTGTAAGCACATAATGTAATCTGAAAACTGCTGCCCTGGTTAAAAAAACAATGCAACAGCTGGTATTCTGTCTAAAATGGAGTGGAATGGAAATTTCTAAGTGACCCCAAACTTTTGACCGGTAGTGTATATACTGTATATTGTTTCAATAGAACTGGACTTACCATTAAGTAATTAATTATATATTTTTTCTGTTGCTATAAAAACAACTGAAACTGTATGAAATAGAGTTTGAACCACCTTATACATGCTACCTGTTAGAAAATAACACTAGTGGCTATGTTGGGGATTTGCTCCAGGTGAGAGGATAAAATATGATCTAGGAAGTCCAGTTTGAGAAAAAACATCTGTGATGCATACTGAAGAGATTCTTATTATTTAGACATGTATTTTACCCAGATATGTTATATAGTGTGTTTAAAGTTTACCATGTGTGTATTCTGTGGGAAAGGAAAGGTCTTCTAGGAGTGAACATTTAATGACAGGATAAGAGCCATAGGAATGTGTGTATTTATGCCTGGTCAAAAGTTCATGAAGAATGGAAAAGGAAGAATGAGACAGGAGACATCTGGTCTGACTGGGAGCATGGAGACAGCAAACCCCCCACATCCTGAGGACACAGAGGAGGACTGCACCCAGAGAGAGTATTAAAAGGATTGAAACTTTCTAAGTATTGCTATTAACTTGGTGGACACGAGGAGTCACAGTTATGGCCTGCATGTACAGTTGCAGCACTGCGTTGCTGATGTGAGGAGAAGGAACTTCGTTGACACTGTCCTTGATTATAAAAAGGTTTATTACATCAAAGATTCAGCATCAGTTTACAAGCTTCTGCAGGAGCTCGGAGAGACGACCAACCCAATCTTCAAATATTGTCGCTCTGAGGTTCTGCTGGTCAAACCTGAATACACATACCCTAAGCTGTGTGTAACATGAGATGTTGTGATGGGGGTAGGTGACTCCAGGTCCTGGGGGCAATCAATCAGTAACCCCATTTGCCCTCACAGAGCCATTTCCTCTAACCATATACCTCAGCCAAATGGAACCATGTTTATTGTACCACAGACTTTAAGTCAATCAGATACTTCACCAGCATGTGTATTTGTATATTTTACTGTTACTAAAGAAGTGTTAACCTTATTTAAATGTCTCAGTGATTCTTCAAGGTTTCTGGTCTTTTGGGTCATCAACGAATACGTTGGGGATTAGAATTTAGAGAGATTATTGGAGTCAGATTTTCTGGCCTTTGGGCCTTCCACTTTTTACGAAAAATCCTTTACAATGTTGATCAGAAACCAAAACACAGCACAGCGGTTTATAATGACAGACTTTTACAACTCTGGGAAGTTATAACTGCAGAAATCATTTTATTTTACGTCGTGACAATCACAAGGTAAACATTAGCTACAGGTTATAAAGTAATCTTCCAGGAATATACCTTGGCATGTATTTGGTTAGTCAACACAGTCAGCTGCCAGTTGTTATTGCATTGCTTTGTGAAAGAACTTTGGCCATGACAGCTGGGTGTCTGTACAAATATTGTTGGTCCAACATTTTCGTCAAGGCCGAAATATCTCAACAACTATGAGATGGATTGTAATGTGAAAGTTTGTACAGTTAAAATCAATCAATGAGTCTCATTCTGTTTGGCTGCCACTGCAATATTAGGATAACTAGTCAAAGCAGGATGGTAAATGTATTTTGACATTTACAAAACAAAGACAGCATCTTTTCTTTTTTTTACGTTTTGTTTTGGACGGTGACTCTGAGTTCTCCGTGTTCTCCTTACTTTCAGCAGAACTTGTGTCACTCTGATTCGTTCCTGTGTAAACAAAGGAATGAATACATTAATGTTTAAGTTACTGTAATGATAAGAAAGCAAACCAATAGTTATAGCCAGGCAAAATACGTTCCTGAAAATATAATCAATAATCATAATATTTCATCTATGTTGATTTTGTAGTGGCGGCCCACCACGGCAAAATTTCTGCCGCCACAGTATCAGAAATAGGGCTGACACACAATGTAGTCGCGGTCGCCTTTCAAATGATCCTGCCAACATAATGCACCCGCTCACATTGCAATTTAACAACAAGTAGAACCATTCAGAGGTTATTGGGCCCGTCCAGTTTAACAACAAGTAGAACCATTCAGAGGTTATTGGACCCGTCCAGTTTAACAACAAGTAGAACCATTCAGAGGTTATTGGACCCGTCCAGTTTAACAACAAGTAGAACCATTCAGAGGTTATTGGACCCGTCCAGTTTAATAACAAGTAGAACCATTCAGAGGTTATTGGGCACGTCCAGTTTAATAACAAGTAGAACCATTCAGAGGTTATTGGGCCCGTCCAGTTTAACAACAAGTAGAACCATTCAGAGGTTATTGGACCCGTCCAGTTTAACAACAAGTAGAACCATTCAGAGGTTATTGGACCCGTCCAGTTTAACAACAACTGGAACCATTCAGAGGTTATTGGGCCCGTCCAGTTTAACAACAAGTAGAACCATTCAGAGGTTATTGGGACCCGTCCCAGTTTAACAACAAGTAGAACCATTCAGAGGTTATTGGGACCCGTCCAGTTTAACAACAAGTAGAACTATTCAGAGGTTATTGGGCCCGTCCAGTTTAACAAGTAGAACCATTCAGAGGTTATTGGACCCGTCCAGTTTAACAACAAGTAGAACCATTCAGAGGTTATTGGGACCCGTCCAGTTTAACAACAAGTAGAACCATTCAGAGGTTATTGGACCCGTCCAGTTTAACAACAAGTAGAACCATTCAGAGGTTATTGGGCCCGTCCAGTTTAACGGAGACGGAGAGACCTGCCCAAACAGATAAAAAAATCCTAAAAACAGCTAAAGGACAAGTTGAGCGTTTCTTACCATTGTCACTGTCAAGCTGAGAAGCAAGATCATGCTGATCAATCTTTTGGAGAATATCCCGTGTGACTGATAACGCGTCTTCGCGTCCATAGTATTCGGCCATTAATGTAGCGATGTCCTTGGCGTCCTTATCCTCCAGTTTGCTCCGAGGAATGGGTTCAAGGCCTTTCGCCTCGTGATTATTGAGTTGGAATTTAAAAGATTTTAGCTTTTTTTTCCCAAGTTTATCCAGGGTGGTTTTAATTACCACAGTTGGGTTCTGCAGAAACAGAACAGGAGAAATTAGTTGGACAGGTTCCTTTCATATCTGTTTATGCATTTTAGCTATTGAATTTCTTCTGCTTGGCACATATTACTTAATGCTATTACTACATGCTTTTAATCAAACTACAAATACAATGACAGCAATATTTAGTGTTTCATGACTTCATGTGTGCTTTTGTTATACTCAGAAGATACATCAGCAGGCAGCATGTTGTATTTCTATTTAATATACAAACGTGTTGTATTACTAAAAGCTGTTTCATGCTTCTGCGTCAACTCCACGGCGTCGCTCCTACGGCGTCGTGACCCTTTCAGAGTTCTGCGTCGGGGTTGCTTTGCATCACGGTGCATTCCACCGCCATAACGCTAGGCGGTGTCGCCTGTGTCTGTGTCGCTCACCACCGAAACGGTTCTCAGAATGGCAAACCCTATAGACCTTCATGCTAAAATATTAATCTTATTTGTTTGGCCTTTTCTTGCTTAGATTTTGTAAAAAGCATCAATAAATAGACACAGTAAAATCCACTGACCTAGTTACTGTAACCAGAAAATGAGTCTGAAGTTATTCGCGAGGTCTGCCAGCCAGTTTATGTTAAGTTAGCAAGCAAACTTTTGCACAACTGCCCACAAAGTACTGCTTGCTGGCGAAGTGCTAATTTCAAAAACGTTACTGACATATAAACACTTTACAAACGGATAACCCCGTCATTGTGACCAAAATATGTCTGAGTTTATTCGTATATGATTTGTATATGCGACAGGAAGATGTTTGTTAAATAAGTAAATATGTGGGATGGGCCAAAATGTTTGGCATGACACAGAAATAAAATATAACTAACTAACTGTATTATGTCAGTGAACTAGCATGTTGCTACTCCCCACAGTACGCTGCTAGAAACAGACTATCAACAGACAGGACGAGTTGACCATTCACAGTCCTTGTGGTCTGCGTCGCCTCAACACGAAGTTACACATTTTGGGAGGTGCACGTCGAGCTATGGCGGAGGGCTCGGAGGGGTCTGCGGGGGTATGCTGTCGATTCGACGCAGAAGCATAAATCAGCCTAATATATCTTTTTGCAGAAAATTACAACTTCGCCTCTCTTTACGTTAATGAACCTTTCTGCACTACTCTAATGAACAATAGTTGCCTTTCAATATTATTATAATTTTGCTGTTAAACTGTTGTCTTTTTGTTGTTTTTGTGTTCATTTCGTTCTGTTTTTCTGATTGTACAGCACTTTGTTCAACTGTTGTTGTTTTTAAATGTGCTCTATGAATAAATTTGGATTGGATTCGACCTCTGTCATCAGCCTGTGGTGGACGTCCTCTTCGATGCGTGTTTCAATGTCATCTTCTTCTTCAGTCCATGTTTCAATCTCAGCTGGTGGCTCAGTTGTTGACTGGCTCATTTTGTATCAACTAAAACTTAAACAAAGAAACAGAAAAGTAGCATGAAAGACGGGCTGATGGGACAACATGGCTGAAGTGTCATATACAAAATAATATTAATCATCTCCTGCTTGCTCTGGAACGCCACACATTTTAGGAGGAGCTGGAAATTCTCTCTAGTTTCTTGAATCTTTTGGTTGTGGGCAGTGATGTCCATTCATTGCTGCTCAATACATTGGAAGCTCGGGCACGTGGTTAATTGTTTTTTCTCATTCATTTGCATTTTTTCCGATCATCAGAATCAGTTTTATTGGCCAAGTATACTTACATACACAAGGAATTTGACATTGGTAGGTGTTAACTCTCTATACATAGACAAATAGTAATATATAGACACATACTGTACAATGGTGGGATGTAAGGTGCAAAAAGTAATAGTGCAAAGTAGTGTGCAAGACGCATCATCGTATCATAAATGACGTTATCGTTTTCTTGCCCACGTTGGAGAATGCTTATTTAATGATTTGAATGTGCCGTTGGCCTTAATATTATTATTTTTTTATAAATAATAGCCTCTACTTTCAGTCTAAACTTTAACTAATCCATGCCACTCTCCATGTTGTGTTTATACATTGTAAATAAAGATCAAATATAAAAAAATTACTTCAGTCTTTGTCGTTATTTGATAACTACTAATAAAAAGTAAAAAGTAAAAATTGACTTTGGGCAAGTAGAGGTTTTTTTTTCATCCACAGCCCCGACCGGGAAAGTGAAAATAAACGTAACATTGAACCCTGATGTTTCTAACTTCCAATGTCAAAATAGTCATCTTGGACCCACAACCCACTCAAAATACAATCAATCCTATTGCTTTTGCATTGTTTTCTTTTTGTCATTTACGGGTCCACATAATTCAACACCCCACCCCATCTGTGGACTTTATGGCTTTATAACAACCTAACTGACAATATTTCCTCTATTGCCTCTAACAAAGGAGGGGCCAGGGCTTGGTCATTTAAATGTACATTTGCTAAAGTGACCAATTCTGTCATTTTCATTGGTAAGAAAAAAGCCAAGAACGAGCCAAATGCCCGCAAGTGTTCCTGGTCCTTCCATTTTATAAGGGATGCTTTGGAAGTTGACTTGTGTGAACTTGGGATAGACTAGTATTCCAGCATGCGTTTCACACCAATCATTAGGGCCAAGTTTATTGCAGTACAGCGTTGTATCTTTTATGTTATACTTGTTGTACGTGTCCTTATTGCACCGTGGGTCGGAGAGAAAGTATGTCTGCCACATATTGCAGAATTGACAATAAAGTTGACTTGAACTTATCAAGTCAAATCTTCAAATCATAAAGTCCAATCACAGATTTGCTGCAAAGTCCATGCACTGATGAAAATGTATGTTGATAAAATATTTTGATCATCCTCCTCGTTGGAACACACTGTAATTTTAACCTATCACGTCCCACTGTGTGTAAATATGTCCAAATTAGAGCCACTGAATAATATGTTAATGACACAACAGTGGGGGAAGAGTAAATAAAACCAGCTGGATGAAATGAACAGCCCTGATAATGATAACAAACAATGCCATGAAGACAGCAGTGCTGTGATTGAGTAGGGTGATGGAGGGTTGCTGCTATTTCTGCCTTTTAAACCGATGCTGAAGACACTAATGCTCAGGCTGTTGTCATTCTTACAGACTGACAAACATCAACTGACTTCTTTGAGTCAGTTGTCACCTTCTCCTTAATCTGCTGGTATGGGACCATTACTGTAAAACAAAAAACTCCCTTTCCAGGTTAATTAAAGTGAGCAGCTGCATCACAGGTTCTAAGCAGAAAGGCCTGGAGGACCTTTATCAGAAGCAGATGCTAAGAAGGGTTGAATCCATCCTGTCAGATAGTTCTCATCACTTACGGGCTGAATTTCAGATGTTGTCATCTGGATCACGCTTCAAATTCCCAAAACTCAGAACCAACAGAACAATCTTTTGTACCTGCAGCCAATCTACTTCTTAATTCTATAAAGACCCATAGATAACTTATTGACTTACTATTCATTGATTGTTTTTTTCTTAAAGTGCCCATCTTATGAAAAAAATACTTTTCCTGGGATTTGGGGAGTTCTTTTGTGTCTCTGGTGCTTCCACACGCATACAAACTTTGAAAAACATCCATCCATGCTGTTCTGAGTGAGATACGGTTTCTGAATGTGTCCTGCCTTCAGTCTCTGGGTGAGCTGTTCAAAATCGGCATGGCTTGTGACGTCACAGGCCGAAACGAGCTGGCTGACCGCAACCGTTAGCTCGTAGCTTTAGCATGCTAACGCTAATGCTAGCATGCTACCTCGTTCTCAATAGCAAAGCACTGCTACAACACACACAAGTTCACCATAATCTCCAAAAGATCTACTTCCATGTGCGCCCTCATTTAGAAGAAGTCTCCCAGCTAATCCTGCCTTGTAACTGACTGAAGGTGGAGAAACAGCCTTTCTTTCACTGTCTATGGAGCTAGCTAGCTGACATGAGCTACATCTGAGCTACTGAGCATGTGCAATCAAAGATAGTACAGAAGAAGAAGAAAAGAGGTCTCACTCTGCAGCTAAAACAGAGACCAGCTGAAAAGAGGATCTGCAGCAGTGAGAGAGAGCTGTGCAGTACAACAATATGGTGTTTTTTTTAAAATGAAACCATGTAAACCTAAAAATACAATTATGAACCTGAAAATGAGCATAATATGGGCGCTTTAATTGTTTTTAACTATGCCTGCAAGGTAGGCAATCTCTGTTTTGTGTGTATGATTGTGTGTGATTTGTACTATACTATCTGCTGCACAACAACTTGCCCCATTGGGGGACAAATAAAGTAACTTGAACTTGAATCCAGGACTTCAAGCTTAAATCGGAAGAATAGATATTCAGGTTCAAGTCATTTCCTGTTCAGAGAATCATCACAGTTTTTTCTTCCAGGAGTGAAGCAACTTGGTGGAAAGATACACTGCAGTATGTTTAAACAAATATAAATTCAACCAGAATAATAACATCAGGTTATTCAGCTAATGTGCCAGCAGTTCGATACAAAGTAAGAAGCAGTGGAAACATTACTCACCTTCAGGCCAGACTACCCGGACCCAAACTTCATAAGTGATGCAGCAAAATGATTTGATATTCAGCTTCAGCTGTGATAAAATAATTGCTCATACAGAAACAGAACTGTTTCTGTATGAGCAGTGTAGACTTTTAGAAGTTTTTACAAGTCTTTACAACTTTTTCTTGTTGATTATTAACATCCACACACAATACATCACATCGTCAACTCCTAAAAAACCAAAAGAGACTGCAGTAGTAAAACTATTTTAATTAAGAAAGAGATAACCCCAATGAAATCGTCACTCATGAATGTAACAGGAGCCAATTTTTGCAACAAATGAAACTACAGTCAGATAAAGGTGTGTCTATAAAAACCTAAGAAAACCAACAAACGTAGTAAAGGCACATTGGACCAACGTTTATGATACTAAATTCAGCCACAATTCCAATATAATATATAAATGAGTTACAAGTTGTAATTGCTCTCTCATGTGATGAAGTATAAAAGAGTGTACAGTCAGGCAATGTAAATCTGACTCTTTTTAAACTTCATGTTGTGCATCAGAGGATGGAAACGTCACTCTGACTGGCTGTGGTATACATGGCTGCAAAACTAGACGCTTGTCTTAGTCTTGGGAATGTCATTAGTTCTGGTATTTGGTCACAAACCAAAGTATTGTTGAAATGAAATATTGACTAATGTCTGAACATGAGTTCTAAACATACTATACTATGATTTTTTTTATGACTTTTTCAACATGCTATACTAAGACTTTTTAACGACTTTTCTTGACATACTATACTATGACATTTTATGACTTTTTCCGAAACATAAAGTATTTTTATATGACTTTTTTAAGACTTTTTCAACATACTATACTAAGACTTTTTAATCGACTTTTCTTGACATACTATACTATGACATTTTATGACTTTTTCGAAACATAAAGTATTTTTATATGACTTTTTTAAGACTTTTTTAACGACTTTTCTTGACATACTATACTATGACTTTTTATGACTTTTTTCGACATACTATACTATGACTTTTTTATGACTTTTTTCGACATACTATACTATGACTTTTTCAGACATACTATACTATGACTTTTTCGACATACTATACTATGACTTTTTATGACTTTTTTCAACATACTATACTATGACTTTTTATGACTTTTTTCAACATACTATGCTATGACTTTTTTATGACTTTTTTCAACATACTATACTATGACTTTTTATGACTTTTTCAACATACTATACTATGACTTTTTTATGACTTTTTTCAACATACTATACTATGACTTTTTTATGACTTTTTTCAACATACTATACTATGACTTTTCATGACTTTTTTCAACATACTATACTATGACTTTTTTATGACTTTTTTCAACATACTATACTATGACTTTTTTATGACTTTTTACTAGTTTTTTTCAACATACTATACTATGACTTTTTATGACTTTTTCGACATAATATACTATGACTTTTTAAGACTTTTTCAACATACTATACTATTGACTTATGACATTTATGACTTTTTCCGAAACATAAAGTATTTTTATATGACTTTTTTAAGACTTTTTCAACATACTATACTTTGACTTCTCATTACTTTTTTCAACACTATAATGACTTGTTTTCAACATACTATACTATAACTTTTATGATATTTTTATACTAACTATACTGACTTTTTTTACGACTTATTTTCGACTTACAATACTAAGACCTTTTCATGACTTTTTGGGACTTTGTTTTCGACATACTATGACTTTTTCTATGATTTTTTCTCCATCCATCCATCTTCGTCCGCTTATTCGGTATCGGGTCGCAGGGGTAGCAGCTCCAGCAGGGGACCCCAAACTTCCCTTTCCCGAGCCACATTAACCAGCTCCGACTGGGGGATCCCGAGGCGTTCCCAGGCCAGGTTAGAGATATAATCCCTCCACCTAGTCCTGGGTCTTCCCCGAGGCCTCCTCCCAGCTGGACGTCCCTCCACCTAGTCCTGGGTCTTCCCCGAGACCTCCTCCCAGCTGGACGTCCCTCCGCCTAGTCCTGGGTCTTCCCCGAGGCCTCCTCCCAGCTGGACGTGCCTGGAACACCTCCCTAGGGAGGCGCCCAGGGGGCATCCTTACCAGATGCCCGAACCACCTCAACTGGCTCCTTTCGACGTGAAGGAGCAGCGGCTCTACTCCGAGCTCCTCACGGATAACTGAGCTTCTCACCCTATCTCTAAGGGAGACGCCAGCTACCCTCCTGAGGAAACCCATCTCGGCCGCTTGTACCCTGGATCTTGTTCTTTCGGTCATGACTCAGCCTTCATGACCATAGGTGAGGGTAGGAACAAAAACTGACCGATTCTTTCTATATACTGTAATATGACTTTTTTCTACTGTTTTTCGTTATACTAGGACGTTTTGTGACTTTTTTCGATGTACTTTACTATGACTTTTTTTTTACAAAAATTTGGGGGGTTTTTCAACTTACTGTACTATGAATTCTGTAAACTTTTCTCCACTTGCTGTACTATGACGTTTTAGGAATTTTTTGACACACTATACTGTGACTTTTTTTACTTTTTTCGACATACTATACTGTGACTTTTTTTTACTTTTTTCGACATACTGTACTATGACTTTTTTTCGACATACTATACTATGACTTTTTTTCGACATACTAAACTGTTACTTTTTTTACTTTTTTCGACATACTATACTGTTACTTTTTTCGACATACTATACTGTGACTTTTTTCGACATACTATACTATGACTTTTTACTTTTTTCGACATAATATACTATGACTTTTTACTTTTTTCGACATACTATACTATGACTTTTTACTTTTTTTGACATACTATACTGTGACTTTTTTCGACATACTATACTATGACTTTTTACTTTTTTCGACATACTATACTATGACTTTTTTCGACATACTATACTGTGACTTTTTTCGACATACTATACTATGACTTTTTACTTTTTCGACATACTATACTGTGACTTTTTTCGACATACTATACTATAACTTTTTTTCGACATACTATACTATGACTTTTTCCAACATACTATACTATGACTTTTTTTTACTTTTTTCGACATACTATACTATGACTTTTTTATGACTTTTTTTTCGACATACTATACTATGACTTTTTTGACTTTTTTTCGACATACTATACTATGACTTTTTTCTATGATTTTTTCTCCATCCATCCATCCATCTTCGTCACGCTTATCCGGTGTCGGAGTCGCAGGGGTATGCAGCTCCAGCAGAGAGACCCCAAACTTCCCTTCCCGAGCCACATTAACCAGCTCCGACTGGGGATCAGCGTTCCCAGGCCAGGTTAGAGATATAATCCCTCCACCTAGTCCTGGGTCTTCCCAGGGCCTCCTCCCAGCTGGGCGTCCCTCAACTACTCTGGGTCTTCCCCAAGGCCTCACCTCCCAGCTGGACGTCCCTCCACCTAGTCCTGGGTCTTCCCGAGACCCTCCTCCCAGCTGGACGTCCTCTCCACCTAGTCCTGGGTCTTCTCTGGGGGCCTCCTCCCAGCTGGACGTCCACTCCACCTGGTCCTGGGTCTTCCCGAGGCCTCCTCCCAGCTGGGCGTCCCTCCACCTGGTCCTGGAGTCTCTCCCCGAGGCCTCCTCCCAGCTGGAGGCGTGCCTGGAACACCTCCCTGAGGAGGCGCCCAGGGGCATCCTTACCAGATGCCGAACCACACTCAACTGGCTCCTTTTCGACGTGAAAGGAGCAGCGGCTCTACTCAGGCTCTCACGGATAACTGAGCTTCTCACCCTATCTCTAAGGGAGGCGCCAGCTACCCTCCTGAGGAAACCCATTTCGGCCGCTTGTACCCTGGATCTCGTTCTTTCGGTCATGACCCAGCCTTGCATGACCATAGGTGAGGTAGGAACCAAAACTGACCGATTCTTTCTATATACTGTAATATGACTTTTTTCTACTGTTTTTTAGTTATACTAGGACGTTTTGTGACTTTTTTTCGATGCTATGCTACTATGACATTTAAGTGGGGGTTTTCAACTTACTGTACTATGACTTCATGTAAAGCTTTTCTCCACCTGCTGTACTATGACGTTTTAAGATTTTTTGACACACTATACTGTGACTTTTTTTACTTTTTCGACATACTATACTGTGACTTTTACTTTTTGGACATACCATACTGCTGGCTTTTTACTTTTTTTAGACTATACTATACTTTGTGACTTTTTACTTTTACTATATACTGTGAACTTTTGACATACTAAACTGTGACTTTTTACTTTTTCGACACTACTGTACTCGATTGCACTTTTTTCGACATACTATGCTATGACTTTTTACTTTATTTTCGACATACTATACTATGACTTTTTACTTTTAGACATACTATACTATGATTGACACTACTACTCTGTGACTTTTTACGTACTATCATGACTTTTTACTTTTCATAGCACACTATACTATCGACTTTTTTCGATGCATACTATCACTGTGACTTTTCGATCTTACATGACTTTTTACTTTTCGACATCACTACTACTGTGACTTTTTTCGACACCTCATGCTATCTGTGACTTTTAGATATGCTATCTCTCTTTTCGGACTACTGTACTGTGCTTTTCCAACATACTATACTATGACTTTTTTTCGACATACGATACTGTGACTTTTTTTACTTTTTTCGACATACTATACTATGACTTTTTTCGACATACTGTACTATGACTTTTTTTTTCGACATACTATACTGTGACTTTTTAGTTATCTGATACTAGTGACTTTTTACTTTTCGACATGCTATACTATGACTTTTTCGACTATACTGTACTATGACTTTTTTCGACATACTATACTATGACTTTTTTCGACATACTGTACTATGACTTTTTTTCGACATACTATACTGTGACTTTTTTCGATATACTATACTACGACTTTTTTCGACATACTATACTGTGACTTTTTTCGATACTATACTATGACTTTTTACTTTTTTCGACATACTATACTGTGACTTTTTACTTTTTTCGACACTATACTATGACTTTTTTCGATATACTATACTATGACTTTTTTTCGACTTACTATACTATGACTTTTTTCGACTATGACTTTTTTCGACATACTATACTGTGACTTTTTTCTACATACTATGCTATGACTTTTTTGGACTTTTTTTCTACATACTATGCTATGACTTTTTGGACTTTTTCTACATACTATGCTATGACTTTTTTGGACTTTTTCTACATACTATGCTATGACTTTTTTCGACTTTTTCTACATACTATGTTATTACTTTTTTAGACTTTTTCTACATGCTATGCTATGACTTTTTGGACTTTTTTTGCATACTATGCTATGACTTTTTTCGACTTTTTTTCTACATACTATGCTATGACTTTTTCTACATACTATACTATGACTTTTTCTATATACTATGCTATGACTTTTTTGGACTTTTTCTACATACTATGCTATGACTTTTTTGGACTTTTTCTACATACTATGCTTTGACTTTTTCTATATACTATGCTATGACTTTTTGGACTTTTTCTACATACTATGCTATGACTTTTTGGACTTTTTCTACATACTATGCTATAACTTTTTGGGACTTTTTCTACATACTATGCTATGACTTTTTGGACTTTTTCTACATACTATGCTATGACTTTTTGGACTTTTTCTACATACTATGCTATGACTTTTTGGACTTTTTTTCTACATACTATGCTATGACTTTTTGGACTTTTTCTACATACTATGCTATGACTTTTTGGACTTTTTCTACATACTATGCTATGACTTTTTGAACTTTTTCTACATACTATGCTATAACTTTTTGGGACTTTTTCTACATACTATACTATGACTTTTTACTTTTTTCGACATACTATACTATGACTTTTTTCGACATACTATACTATGACTTTTTTTCGACATATTATACTGTGACTTTTTTGACATTTTTTTCGACATTCTATACTATGACTTTTTGGGACTTTTTTTATATACTATCACTTTATTTTACTTTTTTCGACATTTTATACTGACTTTTTTTCTACATCCTACATTGACTTTTTTGACATACTATACATTTTATGTGACTATTTTTTCGACATATACTATGAACTTTTGTAACATTTTTTTCGACATACTGTACTATGACTTTTAACATTACATACTATAGTGACTTTTTTCATACATCACTTTATTTTACTTTTTTCGACATTTTATACTGACTTTTTCAAAATACTATACTAGACTTTTTTTCTACATACTATGCTATGACTTTTTGGACTTTTTTTCTACATACTATGCTATGACTTTTTTGGACTTTTTCTACATACTATGCTATGACTTTTTGGACTTTTTCTACATACTATGCTAGACTTTTTTTCTACATACTATGCTATGACTTTTTGGACTTTTTTCGACATACTATACTGTGACTTTTTCTACATACTATGCTATAACTTTTTTTCTACATACTATGCTATGACTTTTTTGGACTTTTTCTACATACTATGCTATGACTTTTTGGACTTTTTTTCTACATACTATGCTATGACTTTTTGGACTTTTTCTACATACTATGCTATGACGTTTTTGGACTTTTTCTACATACTATGCTATGACTTTTTCTACATACTATGCTATGACTTTTTCTACATACTATGCTATGACTTTTTGGACTTTTTCTACATACTATGCTATGACCTTTTGGACTTTTTCTACATACTATGCTATGACTTTTTTGGGACTTTTTTTTTACATACTATGCTATGACTTTTTTTCGACTTTTTCTACATACTATGCTATAACTTTTTTCGACTTTTTCGACATACTATACTATGACTTTTTTTCGACATAATATACTATGACTTTATTTTACTTTTTTCGACATACTATACTATGACTTTTTTTGACATACTATACTGTGACTTTTTTCGACACTATACTATGACTTTTTACTTTTTTCGACATACTATACTATGACTTTTTTTCGACATTCTATACTATGACTTTTTGGGACTTTTTTATATACTATCACTTTATTTTACTTTTTTCGACATTTTATACTGACTTTTTTTCTACATCCTACATTGACTTTTTTGACATACTATACATTTTATGTGACTATTTTTTCGACATATACTATGAACTTTTGTAACATTTTTTTCGACATACTGTACTATGACTTTTAACATTACATTCTATAGTGACTTTTTTCATACATCACTTTATTTTACTTTTTTCGACATTTTATACTGACTTTTTCAAAATACTATACTAGACTTTTTTTCTACATACTATGCTATGACTTTTTGGACTTTTTTTCTACATACTATGCTATGACTTTTTGGACTTTTTTTCTACATGCTATGCTATGACTTTTTGGACTTTTTTTCTACATACTATGCTATGACTTTTTGGACTTTTTTTGACTTTTTCTACATATTATGCTATGACTTTTTCTACATACTATGCTATGACTTTTTTACATACTATGCTATAACTTTTTTGGACTTTTTCTACATACTATGCTATGACTTTTTTGGACTTTTTTCTACATACTATGCTACTGACTTTTTTGGACTTTTTTCTACATACTATGCTATGACTTTTTTGGACTTTTTCTACATACTATGCTATGACTTTTTGGACTTTTTCTACATACTATGCTATGACTTTTTTTTTACTTTTTCTACATACTATGCTATGACTTTTTTGGACTTTTTCTACATACTATGCTATGACTTTTTCTACATACTATGCTATGACTTTTTTTGGGACTTTTTTCTACATACTATGCTATGACTTTTTTCGACTTTTTCTACATACTATGCTATGACTTTTTGGACTTTTTGTACTTTTTCTACATATTATACTATGACTTTTTCTACATACTATACTATGACTTTTTCTACATACTATGCTATGACTTTTTTCTACATACTATGCAATGACTTTTTTGGACTTTTTCTACATACTATGCTATGACTTTTTTGGGACTTTTTTTCTACATACTATGCTATGACTTTTTTCGACTTTTTCTACATACTATGCTATGACTTTTTTCGACTTTTTCTACATTCTATGCTATGACTTTTTCTTCATACTATGCTAGACTTTTTTTCTACATACTATGCTAGACTTTTTTTCTACATACTATGCTCTGACTTTTTGGGACTTTTTTTCTACATACTATGCTATGACTTTTTGGACTTTTTCTACATACTATGCTATGACTTTTTGGACTTTTTCTACATACTATGCTATGACTTTTTGGACTTTTTTTCTACATACTATGCTATGACTTTTTGGACTTTTTCTACATACTATGCTATGACTTTTTTCTACTTTTTCTACATACTATGCTATGACTTTTTTTGACTTTTTCTACATACTATGCTATGACTTTTTTCGACTTTTTTCTACATACTATGCTATGACTTTTTCTACATACTATGCTAGACTTTTTTTCTACATACTATGCTATGACTTTTTGGACTTTTTCTACATACTATGCTATGACTTTTTGTACTTTTTCTACATACTATGCTATGACTTTTTTCGACTTTTTCTACATACTATGCTAGACTTTTTCTACATACTATGCTAGACTTTTTTTCTACATACTATGCTCTGACTTTTTGGGACTTTTTTCTACATACTATGCTATGACTTTTTTCTGCTACTAGCTGATGACTTTCTACATACTATGCTATGGACTTTTTTCTACATACTATGCTATGACTTTTTGGACTTTTTCTACATACTACTATATACTTTCTAGGCTGCAGGTCTTTTTTCTACATACTCAGCTATAACTTTGGGGACTTTTCACATACTATACTATGACTTTTACTTTTTTTCGACTATACTATACTATGACTTTTTTACATACTACTACTATGACTTTTTTTCGACATATTATACTGTGACTTTTTTGACATTTTTTCTGACATTCTATACTATGACTTTTTTGGACTTTTTTTATATCACTATCACTTTATTTTGCTTTTTTTCGACATTTTATACTGACTTTTTCTACATCCTACATTGACTTTTTGACATACTATACATTTTATGTGACTATTTTTTCTACATATACTATGAACTTTTGTAACATTTTTTTCGACATACTGTACTATGACTTTTAACATTACATACTATAGTGACTTTTTTAATATATCACTTTATTTTACTTTTTTGGAGACATTTTATACTGACTTTTTCAAAATGCTATACTAGACTTTTTCTCTATACTGTCATCTTGACACAGTTGCATACACTCATGCTATGACACCAGTTTCGTGCGACTATCTGTTTACTACAGACTATCCGCCTGTGACTGTGGCACCTGTTTTCTACATACTATGCTCATGAGCTTTTTTGGGCTTTCTACACACACTATACTGCTCTTTTGGTATTTTCTGCATACCATGTTAGTAACTAGGACTTTGTCTACATACTCATGCCATGACTGGGCTTTTGCTACATACTATCTTTATGACTCTTTTGGACTTTTCACATACTATGCCTCATGACCTGCTGGACACTCCACATACTATGCCTATGAGCACTAGGACTTTTTCTACATGCTATCTCTGTTTCGACTACATACTATGACTATGCTTGCGACTTTTACATCACCCTATAACATGCTCTGTTGCCATATGTCCTGCACTTTTTAGACCATACCGCATGGCACTGTACTCTACATATGTGCTATGACTTTCTACATACTATGCTAGACTTTTTCACATATATATGACTTTTTGGGACTTTTTCACATACTAGTCTATGACTTTTTGGACTTTTCTGCATACTATTTCGCCATAGGCTGGACTTTTCTGCATGCTGTGTCATACAACACTGGTGGACTTTTTCCCACACACTGTCTTTCTGAGGCTTTCTGCACTTTCTACATATATGCTCTGTTTTTGGGACTTTTCACACACTATGCTCTTGAGCTGTCTACATACTATGCTTTATAGACTTTTTCGACTCTACATGCTATGCTATGACTTTTTTGGACTTTTCTACATACTATGCTATGACTTTTTGGGACTTTTTTCTACATACTATGCTATAACTTTTTGGGACTTTTTCTACATACTATACTATGACTTTTTACTTTTTTCGACATACTATACTATGACTTTTTTCGACATACTATACTATGACTTTTTTTCGACATATTATACTGTGACTTTTTTGACATTTTTTTCGACATTCTATACTATGACTTTTTGGGACTTTTTTATATACTATCACTTTATTTTACTTTTTTCGACATTTTATACTGACTTTTTTTCTACATCCTACATTGACTTTTTTGACATACTATACATTTTATGTGACTATTTTTTCGACATATACTATGAACTTTTGTAACATTTTTTTCGACATACTGTACTATGACTTTTAACATTACATATTATAGTGACTTTTTTATATATCACTTTATTTTACTTTTTTCGACATTTTATACTGACTTTTTCAAAATACTATACTAGACTTTTTTTCTACATACTATGCTATGACTTTTTGGACTTTTTTTCTACATGCTATGCTATGACTTTTTGGACTTTTTTTCTACATACTATGCTATGACTTTTTGGACTTTTTTCGACTTTTTCTACATATTATGCTATGACCATTTGGACTTTTTCTACATACTATGCTATGACTTTCTTTTCTACATACTATGCTATGACTTTCGACTTTTCTACATACTATGCTATGACTTTTTGGACTTTTTTTCTACATACTATGCTATGACTTTTTGGACTTTTTTTGACTTTTTCTACATATTATGCTATGACTTTTTCTACATACTATGCTATGACTTTTTCTACATACTATGCTATGACTTTTTGGACTTTTTCTACATACTATGCTATGACTTTTTTGGGACTTTTTTTTTACATACTATGCTATGACTTTTTTTCGACTTTTTCTACATACTATGCTATAACTTTTTTCGACTTTTTCTACATACTATGCTATGACTTTTTCTACATACTATGCTATGACTTTTTCGACTTTTTCTACATACTATGCTATGACTTTTTCTACATACTATGCTATGACTTTTTCTACATACTATGCTATGACTTTTTGGACTTTTTCTACATACTATGCTATGACTTTTTTGGACTTTTTCTACATACTATGCTATGACTTTTTTCGTACTTTTTCTACATACTATGCTATGACTTTTTCTACATACTATGCTAGACTTTTTTTCTACATACTATGCTATGACTTTTTGGACTTTTTCTACATACTATGCTATGACTTTTTGGACTTTTTCTACATACTATGCTATGACTTTTTGGACTTTTTTTCTACATACTATGCTATAACTTTTTTGGACTTTTTCTACATACTATGCGATGACTTTTTCTACATACTATGCTATCACTTTTTGGGACTTTTTTTCTACATACTATGCTATGACTTTTTGGACTTTTTCTACATACTATGCAATGACTTTTTTGGACTTTTTCTACATACTATGCTATGACTTTTTCTACATACTATGCTATGACTTTTTTAGACTTTTTCTACATGCTATGCTATGACTTTTTGGACTTTTTCTACATACTATGCTATGACTTTTTGGACTTTTTCTACATACTATGCTATGACTTTTTGGACTTTTTCTACATACTATGCTATGACTTTTTGGACTTTTTCTACATACTATGCTATAACTTTTTTGGACTTTTTCTACATACTATGCGATGACTTTTTTGGACTTTTTCTACATACTATGCTATGACTTTTTTTCGACATACTATACTATGACTTTTTGGACTTTTTTTCGACATATTATACTGTGACTTTTTGGACTTTTTTTCTACATGCTATGCTATGACTTTTTGGACTTTTTTTCTACATATTATGCTATGACCTTTTGGACTTTTTCTACATACTATGCTATGACTTTTTGGACTTTTTCTACATACTATGCTATGACTTTTTTGGACTTTTTCTACATACTATACTATGACTTTTTTGGACTTTTTCTACATACTATGCGATGACTTTTTTGGACTTTTTCTACATACTATACTATGACTTTTTTCGACATACTATACTGTGACTTTTTTGGACTTTTTCTACATACTATGCTATGACTTTTTGGACTTTTTCTACATACTATGCTATGACTTTTTCTACATACTATGCTATGACTTTTTCGACTTTTTCTACATACTATGCTATGACTTTTTTCGACTTTTTCTACATACTATGCTAGACTTTTTTTCTACATATTATGCTATGACCTTTTTGGGACTTTTTCTACATACTATGCTATGACTTTTTGGACTTTTTCTACATACTATGCTATGACTTTTTTTCGACATACTATACTATGACTTTTTTTCGACATATTATACTGTGACTTTTTGGACTTTTTCTACATGCTATGCTATGACTTTTTGGACTTTTTTTCTACATACTATGCTATGACTTTTTGGACTTTTTCTACATACTATGCTATGACTTTTTGGACTTTTTCTACATACTATGCTATGACTTTTTGGGACTTTTTAGATTAGAGGAAAAGGTTATAAAGGGAACTTTCCTCTTCAGGGGAATATTTGAGTCATTTTTGAAATCATCACAACTCTTTAAAAATAATTCATAGACAAACATGAAACAAAGCTTGAAACTGAAACACTTAATTAAGGTAGTTTTAATTGTCATGGAAATTCAATTGTAATTAATTTAAAATTATTTCAGCGGCACTGTCCGGCCTCCACAAACTACTGCAGTACATTCTTACATCAGTTGTTTTTTTTTATCACTGGCCACCAGATACATTCAGTCACTACATTTTAAATACATCATCCATTATTATTATTACAGTATGAACACTTATATGTTAACATACGCTGCTGTTAATCAGTGATGCCCTTCTTTTTTTGTCTGACTGTATTTTAAACCAGAGCCCTGAGTCATCATGCTGCATTCACTTCACCCGGGAATAATCATACTTATTAGTTCACAGTAGTATAGTTAGTAAACAAGTATTTAAATCCATCAAAATGCAATGATGGTAGCTAGCTTTTCCACAGAAACAATGAACAGATTTTTTGTATTTCCAGACTCTGACAAACTACTATTGCAGAGAATAATATTCCACCTGATATCTGAGCTAATCGCGCTGCTGTATCAGTAAGAAGCTCTGGGCCGTTTATCGAGCATTTAAGGGTAATAAATCAGCCACAAACTGAGGGAAACTTGGCCCTAATTTTAGGACTCTGTGCTGATATTTAGAAGTGCTACAGATGGCATTCAGGCAGAAAGATGCTGTTTTCAAAAGACCTTTTTTTTGGCAATATCTTAATAATTTTTCTGTTTTCATGCCGTTCTTGCAACCTCACAAAACAAAAAGTAAAATGTAGCTTGGATACGATAATTACAACCGTCTGTCTGCAGTAATAAATCAAACCTCGACTGACTTCTCACAGGTTAACAGGAAGTGTTTCTCAGCTCTTATCTTAACCCTTTGTGTTGTTGTGTTGTCTTCCCGTCGACCTGCAACGGTGTTTTTCTGGGTCGAAATTTCAACATTTGGTTGTTATTTTTCTACACTTTTCTCGACGTTTTTGTCGATTTTATTCCAATTTATTTGTCACTTTTTTAGTGTTTTTTTTATGTTTTTGTCGATTTTTTTAACAAGTTTTTTTTTACTTTTTCCGATTTTTTTGGTCATTTTTTCAGAGTAAAGTATAGTTCTGATATAGGAAGTTGTTGTAAACGGGTCAAATTTGACCCGAGGACAACAGGAGGTTTAATCAATCTACGTTCGATCTCAC
The DNA here is from genome assembly GCF_031162955.1 of Sander vitreus. Taxonomy (NCBI): domain Eukaryota; kingdom Metazoa; phylum Chordata; class Actinopteri; order Perciformes; family Percidae; genus Sander; species Sander vitreus. The sequence continues at coordinate 169,492 of NC_135863.1, forward strand.
GTTCTATTTTCTTCCGTTTTTACACAAGTAAATACTGTGCTTGGGATCTGCGAAAAGACCGGTGACCTACACTCAGTACTGTCCCTGAACGCATCAGGATGGCTGCGTCTGCTGTGCGACTCTGCAGACTACGTGATTACAGCTTCTCAAATAAACGCAGATTAATTCACAGGAAGTTATCGAAGAAAACCTGCTTTTTCATGCAACTGGCTTAACTTGTTGAAGGAGCTATATTTTATACATAACGCATTCAATTAATAAACAGAAATAGATCATTGCTCGCAGCTGTGAAGGCTCACAAGTTAACACGAGGTGTACTTGAAAGAGGAGATGAATTAAATGTTTTAGCAGCGATGAGATCGGCAGTGTTAAGCGATGTGATTGGACAGATATTTATTAAATTAAGCCTAAAAGTTTATACGTTTTGTTATGTATTCTGTGTTTACTTACAGCTGATTGCAATTGGTTATAAAGTTAACGTGAGCTGTATTGAAGACTTTTAGCTGAAGTACAGTAGATAGCTCGGTTACTTATGTGCCCGTCCTTGTCGTGCCTTTATGCTACATAAAAAAGTGGTTATTTTATATTTTATTTTATTATTTCAACTGACGTAAAACGTTTCAGCATTAGCTGCTTCTAAAATACAGGCCCAGATTTAGACTTTTTTTCCCCACGGGAAGTGAATGCAGCATTTTTACAACCAACTCACATTAAACAAAAGAACTAAAAACATGTGAAAGGTGCTCGATGGTGTTTTAAGCCCTCAACGTCGCCTTCCAGGCAGCTAACCCTCACCTTAACCCTAAAAATAACCATTGCCGCGCTGCCTGGAAGGCGGCGTTGGGGGCTAACAACACCAAACACCGTGAAAAGTCTGCCCGCCCTGACAGTGTCCTCTCCGATCAAACGTCAATGCTAGCTGTTTTCATGGTTACTTTATTATAATTTTAACTACGAGGCGGTCTTCAGCTCCGTCCTGTCGGCCTGCAGCGAGCGAGAGCGGCCTAGCTGAGGATTTTGTGGTACGGGTGGAGCGAGAGGGACGAGGTGAACGCTCTGATGTCGGTGATGAGCGTGGCGTCCTGCGAGGCGGACGGCAGGAAGGTCAGCTCGCTCACTTCCCCGTAGGACGAGGAGGGAGGGTTGTCGGGGCTTTCCGGGCCGCAGCCGGCGCTCGGCTCTGGTGGGTCGTTCTCCTCCACCCCAAAACCAACAACCTGACGCAGACAGAGAGAGGAAACAAATGTGTTAAAAATTCTTTACTTTCTGCTTTTTAGAGATTTTTGTAAGCCAGTATTTCCCCTCCCTCGGATTTGAGTCTAAATATTTTTTTTACTTTTAAAGGATTGTAGTGTTTGTTTGTTTGGTAACACTTTACTTGAAGGTATCGACATAATCGTGACATGACACTGTCATAACTATGACATGACACTGTCATGAACGTGTCATAAACAAGTCATCAACGTTTAATGACTTCTGTCATTAAGTGTCATTGGGTTTTTGTCATGACAAGTTGACATTGTTTGGGTTGTCTTGATTATGACAACTTGACATTAATCAAAGTGACATTACCAGAAGTCGTCTTGGTCATGACAAGTTGACATTACATTTGTTTGGGATGTCTTTGTAACATAATGTCATCCTGGTTAATGTGACAAAGACGACTTCTGGTAATGTCACTTTGTCTTTGTAATGACAACTTGACATAATGTCGTCCTGGTTAATGTGACAAAGACGACTTCTGGTAATGTCACTTTGTCTTTGTAATGACAACTTGACATAATGTCGTCCTGGTTAATGCCAAGTTGTCATTACAAAGACAAAGTGACATTACCAGAAGATGTCTTAGTCATGACAACTTGACATTACATTTCTTTGGCGTGTCCTTATTAAGACAACTTGACATTAACCAGGATGACATTATGTCAAGTTGTCATTACAAAGACATCCCAAACAAATGTAATGTCAACTTGTCATGACCAAGACGACTTCTGGTAATGTCACTTTGTCTTTGTAATGACAACTTGACATAATGTCGTCCTCTTGAATGTCAACTTGTCATGACAAAAACCGAGTGACACTTAATGACAAAAGTTATAAACGTTTATGACTTGTTTATAATGTTTATGACACGTTCATGACAGTGTCATGTCATAGTTATGACAGTGTCAGTCACGATTATGTCGATACCTTCAAGTAAAGTGTTACCGTTTGTTTTTTTGTGCATGTTTAGCACATCATTTAAAAACTGTACTTACTGAATATTAGTCTAACATTCAAACACACTTACATGCACGCTGAGCTTCCTGCTGTTGGTGTTTCTGTGCTCCAGGAACCAGGAGACCAGCTCCTCCTGAGAGAACAGCTTCAGGGCCTCGATCTGCAGCGGAGACACAACGGGTCAGAAACACACAGAACCAGAACCAGAACCAGAGACCTGCAGCTTCACTAACCTAGCAGTAAGTAAGTACCTAACAACAGTTTTTATTAGCAATGTTTTGACCCAATTGGGAGGGAGAGAGCGACAGAGAGAACGAGAGGGAAAGACAGAGCGAGAACGAGAGGGAGAGAGAGAGAGAGAGAAAGAACGAGAGAGAGAGAGAGAGAACGAGAGAGAGAGAGACAGAGACAGACAGAGAGAGAGAGAGAGAGAGAGAACGAGAGAGAGAGAGAGAGAACGAGAGAGAGAGAGACAGAGAGAGAGAGAGAGAGAGAGAGAGAGAGAGAGAGAGAGAACGAGAGAGAGAGAGACAGACAGACAGACAACGAGAGAGAGAGAGAGAGAGAGAGAACGAGAGGGAGAGACAGAGAGAGAACGAGAGGGAGAGAGAGAGAGAGAACGAGAGGGAAAGACAGAGCGAGAACGAGAGGGAAAGACAGAGAGAGAGACAGAGACAGACAGAGAGAGAGAGAGAGAGAGAGAGAGAGAGAGAGAGACAGAGAACGAGAGAGAGAGAGAACGAGAGACAGAGACAGACAGAGAACGAGAGAGACAGACAGAGAACGAGA
>NC_135863.1:177500-182500 GCF_031162955.1 Sander vitreus
GGATTTTAGATTTTTTTCTACATAAAAAAGGTTAATTTGAGGCTTTAGTTAAAAGTGTAAGAAAGAAATAAAACCGGAAACTCACTCGATGAAATACTGCAGAAACTCTTTGGACTCCTGTAGAGGAAACAACGTGAGTGAGATTACAACGGGACACTTTCAAACATAACAAGAGGAACTAAACATCAGTGTGTGAAAGAGGAGTTGGTTTAGAAAGTAAGAGTAATGTCTACCTACCACACACTAGACCAGTGGTTCTCAAATGGGGGTACGTGTCCCCCTAGGGTTACTCTGGAGGACTGCAGGGGGTACGTGTCCCCCTAGGGTTACTCTGGAGGACTGCAGGGGGTACGTGTCCCCCTAGGGTTACTTTGGAGGACTGCAGGGGGTACGTGTCCCCCTAGGGGTACTTTGGAGGACTGTAGCAATCGGTCCCCTAGGGGTACTCTGGAGGACTGCAGGGGGTACACGGCCCCTAGGGGTACTCTGGAGGACTGCAGGGGGTACGTGTCCCCCTAGGGGTACTTCTGGAGGACTGCAGGGGGTACGTGTCCTCCTAGGGGTACTCTGGAGGACTGCAGGGGTACGTGGTCCCTAGCTAGGGAGGACTGCAGGGGGTACGTGAACCCCCTAGGGGTACTTTGGAGGACTGCAGGGGGTACGTGAACCCCCTAGGGGTACTTTGGAGGACTGCAGGGGGTACGTGACCCCCCTAGGGATACTTTAGAGGACTGTAGGGGGTACGTGTCCCCCTAGGGATACTTTAGAGGACTGCAGGGTTTTTTTTTTGCTAAATGTTCTTCAGTTACAAGGCTGTAGTTACTTCTACTGTCTTGTTATTCTCCAAGTTTGTCGTTTGTTTTGTCCTATTCTTGACTTTCTTCCGTACGTTTTTCTACTGTCTTTTTTAAAAAAGTTTTTGTCTCTTTTGTCAAAGTTTTTGTTACTATTTTCGACCTATTCTTGCCTTCTTTCTACCGTCTTTTTCCAGGGTTTTGTCGCCTTTCTTCATCATCATCTAAATGTTGTCCAGGTCCAAGGCTGTTGTTTAGTTAATCTATCGCTGACATCGCTGTATTCTTCCTCTTTATTAGAGACTTATTTTTCTACCTTAAAAAAACTGTTCAAGGGGGGGACATTATTGAAAAAAGCTTGAGAACCAGTGGTCTAGTAGACTCTGAAAAGGTTTTTCTTGTTGTGTTTCTGCGTCTCACCGTGCTGGTGAAGTTTCCCTGCACCAGCCCCTCGACGTACAGCTCCGCCTTCAGCCCGGTGGCGAACGCCACGAGGTCGTCGACGCTCAGACCCTTGGTGACGGCCTGGTACTTCTGAATGACCGACCAGCGACTGTGCTCCAGGATCTGCAGACGGACGTCTCTGCAGAGACACGCAGGAGAAGGAAATAACAGTCTGTGAGTCGTCGTTTACTGAGGCAGTACGCAGTTAGAGATTCAACTACATCGACAGACGTTAAATGAATGTGCGGCAGTATCTGTGTGTGTCTGGGTGTGCGTGTGTGGTTGTTTTACTATATTCGTGGGGTCCAAAAACCGGGAGTCCAGTATACTTGTGGGGTCCTGACAGCTTTGTGGGGCCAAAATGCTGGACCCCCCAAGGTTAAAGGTCTGTTTGAGGGTTAGGACCTGGTTTTAGGATTAGGGTTAGAATGAGGTTCTGGTTAGGGTGAGGGTAAGGGTTAAGGTTAGGCATTTAGTTGGGATGGTTAAGGTTAGGGTAAGGGGCTAGGGAATGCATTATGTCAATGACGGGTCCCCACAAAGATAGTGCCACAAACCTGAGTGTGTGTGTGTGTCTGTGTGAGTGTCTCTGTGTGTGTGTGTGAGTGTGTGAGTGTCTCTGTGTGTGTGTGTGTGTGTGTGTGTGTGTGTGTGTGTGTGTGTGTGTGTGTGTGTGTGTGTGTGTGTGTGTGTGTGTGTGTGTGTGTGTGTGTGTGTGTGTGTGTGTGTGTGTGTGTGTGAGTGTGCGTGTCTGCAGTGTGAGAGACGTACTTGCCGAGTCTCTCCGGCTTGATGAGGATGTTGAAGTAGGTTTTCTTCAGCTGCTCAGAGAACATGTTGAAGACGCCCGGGTCGGCGCTGAAGTCCGCCAGATGATCCACGATCAGTTTCAACAGCAGCTGAAAACAGCGGGAGGAGGGAAGTCAATGTGGTGCAAAGTAACTAAGTAAAGAAAACGTGCATTCTACAGTATGAAGTTCATACGTCTCCCACATGCTTACTTTATTATTAGTTGATCTTTGATAAAAATAGTTTATTAGTAGCTGCTAAATGCTCCGCTTGTTGTGTCAAAATGTGATAAAATCTGGTTTATAATTAAATTATGGGCAAACATATGATGTGTGCCTATGTGGTATAGACATCTTGTGTCTGTCTGAGATAAGTCCCAGGTAGAGGGTGACACGGGAATCAATTGTCGCTCCCATGAGCTCGCATGAACCCACGAAAAATACTCCCGTCATATTCCGATATCACACACACGGCAAAGCCCAGAGGGAGCGAGAGCAGCTCTGCTGCGCTGATGTTGTCGTGTGAATGCAGCGCTGCAGAGCAGAGCCGTTTGTCTCTCACTGCTGGGGGGGGGTTAGGGTTAGGTAGTGACAATATTTCGGGACTCCCACAGGTCACGGTATTCCCAATCAACAAACGTATTGTGAGTTGTAAGTGGTTCTCTTTTCTAAAACGAAATGCCTTCGCAATCTTTTGGCGCACTCACCGCATTTCAGCGTCACTTTTTTTTCCCGCTCCCGTTGATTTCTATGCTTTATTCCGTCCCTATCACGTTACCAACAGGGAAATTGACTCCCGAAAAATTGTCACCCTCTAGTCCCAGGCTTCCACCCACCCCCTAGTCACACCACTATGCATGCTGCTACACAGCTACAAAAAGCTAAAAGCGAACAGAGTCAGCAATAAGACATAAACAGAGGACTGTCCTAAGAAGGAGGTCCTTAGACTCCAAAGTATCCAACTGGATTCTTAAGCAGCATGTTCTGACAACAGTTATTGGAGGATTTCTTTTGGAGGGGGGAGTCTGTTTTGGCAGATATAAGGCGATTGTTTACATCTGATTCTGACTCGTGGATTTTTCTAAGACCTCTGGGGTGTCATACTTTGAAGAGAAACAGGAAAAGCATTTGAAAAAGGGCATTTGGCGTTTTTTGTCTGAGCCATTAATCTGGCGTCGGATCTATAATTATATAATATAAACACGCTCTGTGAATGTGTTACAGTGAGTCTCCCCACCGGAAGTTTGTGGTTGAAGCCCTTCAGGCGGATCACCAGTCCGTGCTCTCCGGCCACCAGCTTGTACTCCAGCTGAGCCACGTCAGCCTCGTAGGCCGGCTCCGCCAGGTTGTGAGCCAGGATGTTTACAAAGAGGTCGAACAGAACCAGACTGGAAGAGACGACGACAACGTGGTTAAACACGGCAGACGTTTACCTGTGAATCTATGATGTGTGAGAGTAACGTCTCTTACTTCTCAGGACTCTTCTGAATGATCGGGGAGATCAGGTTGAAACGAATATAAGCTGAAAGACATTAGACACCAGATCATGTTCATTTATATTTACTGAAAGAGGCATTTACTGTCTAGATTAGAGCCCGACCGATATATCGACCGGCCGATATTATGGTGATGATATACGATATTAGGCAGTTTCCAAACTATCGGTATCAGCATTTGTAGTGGCCGATAAATGAATAATTAAAATAATAAAATACAAAACGGATGAAACCCCCTTCAACCATGTTATGAGTGTTGGCGTTGCATAGTTTGTCCACCAGAGGGCGCTCTACAACCTTCCTGTTGGCAACACACATTGATTTTTGTTGTTATTGTGTTGTTATAAGTTTGTATTTTAATACATTTTATTTATCAGAACTTATATATTTTGATGTTCTGTTGTGAGTATAAAACAAACAAGTTTATTTTTAAATCATATTTTAGTGAGGACAAAATAACTACAAATAACTAATGTTAGGAAAATCTGTTTATGGTTTGTTACGCGTTTCTGTTTTCGGCCGATGTATCGGAATATCAGATTTTTAAATCACCAAATCTTTGTATCGATATCGGCCTTAAAAATCCTTTATCGGTCGGGCTCTAGTCTAGATCCACAACGTTTTACTTCCGAGATTGCTCTGGTGCCGCCGGAAATTCCTCAGGATGTCCCTCATTTCCCCCGGATGTCCGTCCCCGTCCTCTGTCTCTGTGTCGGGGTTCTAACCTCCGGCTGATTTCTGAGGACTATGGTTAACTGCTCCTCAGATCTCTGCAGGGTAAATCCAGACAGCTAGCTAGACTATCTGTCCAATCTGAGTTTTCTGTTGCACGACTAAAACTACTTTTGAACGTACACATGTTCCACCAAAACAAGCTCCTTCCTGAGACTATTTAGCAGAGGCACCGCTAGGCGCTTAGTAGAGGTGTATGCATGCAATGTAGGCCTAACAACCTTTCTGTTGACATATTCTGGTATGTTTTGCACATATAGGAAGTGCCGTGTGCTCAGTGCTGTAGTTTGATGTATCCAGTTTATTTAGCATTAGAACACTGCAGAATGTTTGTTTTTTAAAGCTTGAAAAGCTATAATAGAAAAATGTATTGGACCCATCGTGATACATTGTGATGCATCGAGATATCGAATGAAAGATCAGTGAAGATTCACACCTCTAGCGCCGCCCAAGACGATTGTGATTGGTTTAAAGGAATGCCAATAAACCAGAGCACGTTTTTCTCCCATCCAGGAATGCTGTGTGGACTAGCCAGACCCTCCGCCGCAGCGCTGTGGAGGAAGGTCGAGACTATAGTCCTCAGAAATCCACCGGAGGTTTAGAACGCCAACACAAAGAAAGAGGAAGGGGACGGACATCCGGCCGAATTTCCAGCGGTACCTAACCATTTCCGGGAGTGAAACATTGTGGATGTACTAGTTAGCAACACTGGTAACGGTTTATTTTGGTATTTTACAACATGCACT
>NC_135863.1:187500-210000 GCF_031162955.1 Sander vitreus
AATTACTTTTCACGTCCTAATTTTCACGTAAATGAGGATTTGAAGTTTTTCTTTTTCAGGTTCAGGGAGCATTTTTTACATGTGTGCTTGTGCAGCAGAATGAGGGAAAGGTTGTTACTGCAGCGGTGCATCATGGTACCCAGAATAAGTGTGTTTGTGCGGAGCCTGACCTCTGCTGCGGGCCGAGAGTCTGGAGCATCTTCAGGTACTGGAACACAAAATGGACGACCTGCACAGAGACAAAAAAAGGAAGTCATTTAGACAAAATGAGGTACTAAACTAAAAAACTAAGGTCAATATTTTGAGAAAAAAAGTCAAATATTTTGACTGTTTCCTCCGTCCCTCTGTCTCCTTTCTTTCTCTCTCGTTGGGAAATGAAGCTGCGGTCGGGAACTTCGAGATCTATAGACCATCTGACAGGAAAACAGTAACTGGGAAACCAAAATTCCACCGTGCACGGATGCGCCGCATTCCGGTTTTGTTCCGTCGTCCGCCATGCGTCATACCACACCGGGACCAACAGAAGCGGTGCGTTTTTCCTGCCTGATTTGAGCTCTTCCACTCCCCGTCAGGCCTGTTGTACCAAGGCTCAGTCCTTACCACAGCGGCCCAGGGTCCGAATCCGACATGCGGCCCTTTGCTGCATGTCTGCCCCCTCTCTCTCCCCACTTTCCTGTCTGCAACTGTCCTATCCATTAAAGGCCAAAATGCCCAAAAATAATCTTAAAGGTGCTCTAAGCGATGTTGGGTAACAGCACTTCTTGTTGACGTTCGAAGTATCTTCAAACAAAACGGAGGCTAGCTCGCCCCTCCCTCCTCCTCATCCCGTCCCCTCACCCTCCCAAACCCCACCCCCAAATCCTTCTTGTTGGTTATTGGCTGGAAGACTGTTTGTTATGTTTGGTGGTGCAGGTTGGCGCAGTTTGTTTTTGTTGTCGTTTGTGGAGCCTGGGCTGTCTACAGAGACCGCGGCTTTTTACAGTGTTCAGGGGACAGGCAGCTAGCAGATAGTGAGGAGATGTTTTTTTACAGTGTGTTCAGGGGACAGGCAGCTAGCAGATAGTGAGGAGATGTTTTTTTACAGTGTGTTCAGGGGACAGGCAGCTAGCAGATAGTGAGGAGATGTTTTTACAGTGTGTTCAGGGGACAGGCAGCTAGCAGATAGTGAGGAGATGTTTTTACAGTGTGTTCAGGGGACAGGCAGCTAGCAGATAGTGAGGAGATGTTTTTACAGTGTGTTCAGGGGACAGGCAGCTAGCAGATAGTGAGGAGATGTTTGCTGTATGTGACAAAAAATGTGAAAAATGTTGTGGCCTAAAAAACGTGTGACGTTAGAGCACCTGGTGGGTATTTTTAGCGGAGCGGAGTGATGCTTCTGGGACGTTCTACGCAGCTCAGATGCGCCTGGTGGAATTTATGGGTTACTGCTGCACAGTACATGCCTGTCATCTGGCAGACTTTTAGCTGATTATCTGGTAAATATTTACTTTTTTTGAGCGAGTGGTGAAGGATTTGAGGGGAGCGGCTTTCAGCAGAGGGAACAAACACCTCCGTGAGCGAGGAGCAAAAATTCTCTCCAATCACACACTCTGACAAAGACAGACATGTGCATGTTAACCTGGTAGAAGTTCTGGTAGCCCTGGTTGGTGAGGGTGATGGAGATGGAGAAGATGGAGTAGGTGGTGTTCTGGTCGAAACCCGTCTCACTGTTTCCTCCAAACAGAGCCAAAGCCCAGCACCTAAACACACACACACACACACACACACACACACACACACAGACACTGAGTCCCGTGCACTTATTTAACATTTACTGTCAGTAAATTTCTAAAAGTAAAATCAGACTCACTTCTTCCTGAGCAGAGACAAGATGCTGCCGGTGCCTTCGTGTCCAATCAGCCAGGAGATGTAGTGAAGAGGCTTCACTCTAAAACAAAACAAAAAAAAAACACAAACCGAAATTGAAGGTGCGCAATTGCCCATTAACGTTACATTGTAGCTTGTTTCGCCGCTGCCGACTGCAGTGATCTCGCTTAACACTGGACCAATGTCAAAGATTCATCCCGTCAGTCACTTAAACACAAAAACAAAGGATAATAGGGTCCAGGTTGAAAATAACAAAAGTTACTCTTTAATCCAGCTTCTTTAATTTTTAAACCAGCATATTCTTTATACATTTGTCATTGGTGCAGCGTTTTAAAGTTGTGTTGGAGTCCCACTCACCGGTAGTGTTTCACCTGCGGCGGTACGGCCCAGCTGATGGTCAGAGCGTGAACCTTCCTCACAGGGACAACTGCAACACACGTTAACGTATTAGTATGTAGTGTTAGATGTAGAGCACTATCTTGCACCCGGAGCAGCGCAAAGCCCGACGCAACTGTCTTTGCCAGTTTAAGACCGACGCAGTTGTCAATTTCCCGTCCAGCGCCTGCGTCGTTTAAATAGTAAATGCACCTGCGCCCATCTGTGGCCCGTGGGCGTTCTGGTTTTACAGGGAGGTGTGTTCAGGTGCATTCTGGGTGTGCTGGTCTTACAGGGAGGTGTGTTCAGGTGCATTCTGGTCTTACAGGGAGGTGTGTTCAGGTGCATTCTGGGCGTGCTGGTCTTACAGGGAGGTGTGTTCAGGTGCATTCTGGGAGTATTGCTATCTTGAGGCAGTGGGAAGTGATGGCACCATTGACCAACAAAAACCTGGTCTAAAGTCAATAACGCAGCATTTCATTGTTATTTTAACAGAGCATTAGTAAAATGCTCCTAGACTCGTGCACAGCACGTGCACACTATGCTTGTTACACACACAGGGACGCACAGCAGCACACACACATGCAGAAGATTACAAATACAAATATTACGGTGCAAATCCTCCATCATAACAGCAATGCTCCAAGGTCCAAACGCGCCTGGCTTTTAAAGGGAATGGGAGATGATCTCTGATTGGTTTATTTCATGTTACGTCCAAAACACACCTCTGATTAATGAAGACACTAAGAACAACCCTTCTGAACCATGCGCCCGGCGCACCGACCCTTTTTTCCGCCGTCAAACTAGCAAAAGTGGATTTGGACACGCCCTAAACGCACCTGCACCAGGCGCTTCACGCCGTGCACTTAGATCGTTAAAATAGGGCCCGTAGTCTGGTGCAACGGAAGTGCATTTCCAGGATAAAGCCTAAATCAATACTTTTTCTGATGTTTTCGTCACTTTAATCAACACTTTTGTATCTTTTTTTCAATGTTTTTCAACGCTTCTTTTCACTACCATTTATAAACACCACTAACACCAACTTACTACCAGTTTACTGCTCATTTTTGGAATTCATGGTCAGTACACCTCATTTATAGGAAATTATACCTAAATATTGAATTATTTAGACTCATTAAATGAAGGATAATTACAGAAGGGTAAATGTCAACTTTCAGTCTGGTTTTGAAACATATTTCTTTTTTTATAAAACACCCCGAAGTCAATGATAGTAGAGATCCGATCTGTTGTTGTACATGCGAAGCGCGATGTGTGGAATAATCCAAGTTAGGTAGTTAAAAAGAAACCTGACGACAACACAAGGGTTAAGAGTAATACTACTACTAGCTGACCTCTGTAGAGTTTGTTGAAGGCCGGTGTATCAAACGGCCGCAGGAGGTGAGAGAAGTCGGCTCGAGGTTCTCCGCTGAAAACAAACATAAATAAAAGTTACACACAAACTTGTTTTCATGTATTTAAGTCTTTGTGTGATTATCATTATATGTACTGATCATCATTACATATACATACATACATATACGTACACACTACGCACACACACTATGTACACCACATGCACACTACACACACACACTATTTACACTACACACACACAGACTATGCACACACTACACACACACCACACACAGACTATGCACACACACTATGTACACTACACACACTCAATACGCACACACTACATACGCTACACACACACTATACGTCGACAGTGTAGGCCGTTTTTTATTATTATTATAGTTTAAAAACACTAATATATATATATATATATATATATATATATATATATATATATATATATATATATAAATAATATTATATAAGTAGTACACTTACTTGTTGGGAACTTTGGTGAAGATCTCTCTCACCCATTCCTCCAGAGTGTCCAGAGTCTCTAAACAACAAACACAGCGTCAGAAGAGGAGAGGAAACAAGAGGAGAGGGAAGGAAAAGAGTGAAGAGGAAATGAGAGAAGGGAGGAGGGGAGAGAAGAGAGGAAACAAGACAGCAAACAAGAGTAGAGGAAAGAAAAAGAGAGTGGAGGAAATGAGGGAAGAGAAGAGAAGAAAGGAGAGAAGAGAGGAAAGGAGAAAAGAGAGGAAAGGAGAGAAGAGAGGAAAGGAGAAAAGAGAAGAAAGGAGAGAAGACAGGAAAGGAGAGAAGACAGGAAAGGAGAAAAGAGAGGAAAGGATAAAAGAGAGGAAAGGAGAGAAGAGAAGAAAGGAGAAAAGAGAGAAAGGAGAGAAGAGAGAAGAGAGGAAAGGAGAAAAGAGAAAAGGAGAGAAGACAGGAAAGGAGAAAAGAGAGGAAAGGAGAGAAGAGAAGAAAGGAGAAAAGAGAGGAAAGGAGAGAAGAGAGAAGAGAGGAAAGGAGAAAAGAGAAAAGGAGAGAAGACAGGAAAGGAGAAAAGAGAGGGAGGGAGAGAAGAGAAGAAAGGAGAAAAGAGAGGAAAGGAGAGAAGAGAGAAGAGAGGAAAGGAGAAAAGAGAAAAGGAGAGAAGACAGGAAAGGAGAAAAGAGAGGAATGGAGAGAAGAGAAGAAAGGAGAAAAGAGAGTAAAGGAGAAAAGAGAGGAAAGGAGAGAAGAGAATAAAGGAGAGAAGAGAAGAAAGGAGAGAAGAGAGTAAAGGAGAGAAGAGAAGAAAAGAGAGAAGAGAGTAAAGGAGAAAAGAGAGGAAAGGAGAGGAGTAAAGGAGAAAAGAGAGAAGAAAGGAGGAAAGGAGAGAAGAGAAGAAAGGAGAGAAGAAAAGAGAAAAGAGTAAAGGAGAAAAGAGAGGAAAAGAGAGAAGAGAGTAAAGGAGAAAAGAGAGAAGAGAGGAGAAAAGAGAGGAAAGGAGAGAAGGAGAGAAGAGAAGAAAGGAGAGAAGAGAAGAAAGGAGAGAAGAGAGGAAAAGAGAGGAGTAAAGGAGAAAAGAGAGAAGAGAGGAGAAAAGAGAGGAAAGGAAAAAAGAGAGGAAAGGAGAGAAGAGAAGAGAGACCCTGACAGACCTCTTTCAGCTGCAGTAAGCTGAGGCTGAGCTCGTCTCTGGAGAATTTGTTACCTTTGGACTGAACGGCGAGCGTCATGTAATGAGCCGAGTAATATCTCTTCCAGAAGTCTCGGAGCCGCTGGTAGGTGTTGATCTGCTTCTCTCTGGGCTCGTGCTTTAATGTCTGAGCGTTACCTGAACAGGAAACAGATGTTTAATAAGCAGTGGGAGTCAAACTACTTCTTTCCAGTCCATCAACCAAGAAACAGGACCGTTATAAAGCAGTTTAGAAAGAAAACATGACGATTTAATGACTGGAAAAAGTGGAAAACGATAATAAGTAAATCAGAAAACAGTTGGAAGAAGAGCATGACAGTTTGTTGAGGTATTTGTATTCAAGACCATTTAAAAGCTGCATTTTTTCTTTAATTTAACAACCGTTCAGTTACATTTATTCATAACAGTTAAAAGACAAGTACATACGTGTAATATATAATATGTGACGTGTGGACACACTAGTAAGCCGTTTGCTTTCTCCGTAGCCAATTGGCCTGAAGTTTATACTTGTGCGTTGGCCGATCTCTTTAAGAGAATAGCAGGACCGGCGTGGGTGTGTATGTAACGATATCTCCAAAACACCAAACAAAAAACCTGTTCTGCATCTAACAATTTGAGTCAGTTTATGCCGAACTTACACCAAAGCTTAGTACCCATAACGGCTTGGGTGCTGCACCTAAACATTTTAATGGCGGGAAAACCCCGGTATTACAACAACAAGCCTCAGGGATTTAGTGGCAAAAGGCACAAACGTTTAAACATGCAACGTTTTGTTTTTCTAGGTCAAAATGTAACGTTATGGTCCCGATGGTTTTGTCACTTTTTTCGACATTATTTAGTCACATTTTCCCGACGTTTCTGAAGCTTTTTTCCAATTTTGAGTGTCACTTTTTCCGATGTTTTTGTCTGTACTTTTCTGAGCTTTTTTTATGCTATCATTGCTGATCATTTATTTTACTTGAGAAGAGCGCTGTATGGAACCATCCACGTTATTTTATTTTTGACCGTTTGGTTGAACTGAGACCGAAATGTTGTATTTTCTAAATAAATAATTGCTTGCGTAATGGTCAGCGTGCAGGATTCTTTCTAAGCTCCTGATCTGCTACCTTTGGTCACATCCTACGCACCTGCCCGACAAAAAGAGGTGTGCAAAAAGCTTTCCTACGTTGCGTTGAAAAAAAGGAGGGTTGAGAGAGTGTGTGTGTTGTTCTTACCCCAGCAGAATTTGCCCATAGGGTGGCCGGGTTTAGCCAAACTCCCAAACAGCATCTCTTTACGATGAGAGTCAGACGGCCTCGCTAACTGGTACTCTGAACAGGAAATGAGAAGGAGAGCCATGGAAGAAGTGCCCATATTATGCTCATTTTCAGGTTCATAATTGTATTTTAAGGTTGTACCAGAATAGGTTTACATGGTTTAATTTTCAAAAAACACCATATTTTTGTTGTACTGCACAGCTCTCTCTCACTGCTGCAGATCCTCTTTTCACCTGGTCTCTGTTTTAGCTACAGAGTGAGACCTCTTTTCTTCTTCTTCTTCTGTACTATCTTTGATTGCACATGCTCAGTAGCTCAGATGTAGATCATGTCAGCTAGCTAGCTCCATAGACAGTAAAAGAAAGGCTGTTTCTACTAGTTACAAGGCAGGATTAGCTGGGAGAGAGAGACTGTGTGTGTGTGTGAGTATGTGTGTGTGTGTGTGTGTGTGAGAGAGAGAGTGTGTGTGTGTGTGTGTGTGTGTGTGTGTGTGTGAGTGAGAGAGAGAGAGACTGTGTGTATGTGTGTGTATGTATGTATGTGTATGTATGTATGTATGTAGTGTGTAGTGTCAGTGTGTGTGTGTGTGAGACTGTGTGTGCGAGAGAGACTGTGGGTGTGTGTGAGTGTGTGCAGTGTGTGTGAGACTGTGTGTGTGTGTGTGTGTGTGTGTGCGTGCGTGTGTACAGGTGGGAGACAAAAGTGTCTGGTTTGAAATTCTGGGTTATGTGATAGTTAGTCTCACATTGCCAGACTCTGGGCTACACCACAGATGCATCATGGGATAGGAGAGAAAAAGGCTCTGGGTCTCACATTGAGAGTTTATGTAAACTGTATGTAAAAGTGATATTGTGAATGTTTCTAGATTATAGATACAATTTAGTATAATAAAAATCTTAATCTTTAATCATATAACATTCACATTAGTTGTGTGTGTGTGAGACTGTGTATGTGTGTGTGTGTGTGTGTGATGTTGAGAGTGTCTGAGCACACCAACACTCACCGCTGTCCACAGCCTCCACCTCTCTGTCGATGGCGTCTTCTATCATCAGAGGACAGATGAAGAACTGAGCCCACCTGGAATAAATGAAATGAAAACGGTTCAGCGCCACTGACAGATAGTCATGATGTCATGAAAATGACGAGAAACTACAGCTGCTCAATTATGGGAGCGATATCGGGGTTATTTTAATATTGAAATCTGGTTTATTTTAGCACTATTACTCATTGACTTTTGGAGAGATGTTGCATTTATTCAAGTTAAACAACAGTACCGTATTTTCCGGACTATAAGTCACTTTTTTTCATACTTTGGCTGGTCCTGCGACTTATAGTCAGGTGCGACTTATATATCAAAATATATATAATGTAACAAGTTTTAAATGTTATTTCATGCTGAAAACATTACCGTCTACAGCCGTGAGAGGCGCTCTAGGCTTGTAGAGTTTGGAGTGAGAGAGAAACTTGTGAGGGACTGAAATGAAAGCTCAGATGCAATATTAGGGACCACTAAGGTCTATATAAAAGAGACTTCAGATACAGTATTAGGGGACCACTAAGGTCTATATAAAAGAGACTTCAGATACAGTATTAGGGGACCACTAAGGTCTATATAAAAGAGACTTCAGATACAGTATTAGGGGACCACTAAGGTCTATATAAAAGAGACTTCAGATACAGTATTAGGGGACCACTAAGGTCTATATAAAAGAGACTTCAGATACAGTATTAGGGGACCACTAAGGTCTATATAAAAGAGACTTCAGATACAGTATTAGGGGGACCACTAAGGTCTATATAAAAGAGACTTCAGATACAGTATTAGGGGACCACTAAGGCCTATATAAAAGAGACTTCAGATACAGTATTAGGGGACCACTAAGGTCTATATAAAAGAGACTTCAGATACAGTATTAGGGGACCACTAAGGTCTATATAAAAGAGACTTCAGATACAGTATTAGGGGACCACTAAGGCCTATATAAAAGAGACTTCAGGTACAGTATTAGGGGACCACTAAGGCCTATATAAAAGCATCCAAAGAGCACCATGTCATGGGACCTTTAATAGAATCCCTCCTAAAATTAGATCACAGAGTTTGCGCAGCGAAGCCCGGCTCACCTGTCGAGCGCCTCTCTGAAATACTTCCTCTGCACGTCGAACTGGAAGATGGTTCTCTCGCAGTCGGTGGAGGCATTGTCGCTGCCGCCGTGCTTCTTCAGGAAGGCGTCGAAGCCGTTCTCCGCTGGGTATTTTTCACTTCCCATAAACACCACTAAACACAAGGGAGCAGGAAGAAAACAACATGATTTCCTTAGATTAGACACTCTGCGAGCAACTAGAACAAAACTATAGAGCTCAACAGTGACCGCCCACTTGTTTAAAAGACTCCTGAAGTGTTTTTTCTGCATTCTTTTGGGCCGAGAAGAGTCAGCGGAGTAACAGCACTCCGCTGACTGTGGCTTTTTAAACCGGAAGAATCCTTGTATACAAGTTGCTATTATTATTCCAGCTTTAATAAGCCACCTTAAATGAGAGAAGTTGTTTGTCTTGTGTACTAACTGACCAACTGGACCGCGTCGGTAGTGTAGTATTTCTCCATAAGATCGAAAATAAAACGTGTTTTTCTTAAAACGAGGTTGATTTCATACGGACTTCCAGCTTCTAGAGGAGCAGAAACCTTCGTTACACAACCACGTAGCTCGGGCTCAGTCTACCTCTGATGGTTTTGACATTATACAGATAGCTTTATTTATGCCCTAAAGGCAATTCAGTTTCTACAGTCCACCGAAACATATATACACATTATTACTGTCAGTCATCAATGACAGAGGGAGCACAATGAAAAGGCATAATGGGAATGTGCGAGATCCAGAAGTAAACTGCGAGGAAAGTATTTAAAATAAGACGTTAAAGTACGATAAAGAGAGACGAAATAAAAGAATAACATCGATAAAGTGCCGAGTGTATTGCACATAACAAATAGGCTAATAATCAAAATCCCCATGGAGAAAATAAAAGCTTTTTACTTCCAGAACCACACTGTTGAGCTCTATAAGCTAAGATGTGTAGATGTAAGTAGCTCTGAGTCAGGATGCAGCTTTAAAGGCGGACTCACTGTGCTCCAGGAAGTGTGCGAGGCCGGGCAGGTCGTCCGGGTCACTGAAGCTCCCAACACTGATGCACAGAGCAGCTGCCGCCTGGAAACACACACAAACACGCATATTTTCAACTTGAATCTACTCGTTCTGCAGCTGCAGACCGTCAAGGGCTTTTGAGGACACAACAATAACCCCCTAAAATATTCACATTTAACAAGCTGTAATCACAGAGAGTTGCTAGACGACCCTGGCTGCAAATTACATTTGCTGCCACTAGGGTGCGTCCAGATTTCTCGGATACTAGTGAGTATTGAGATTAGTGAATCTTTACGTCACCCACCTGCTTCTCAGAGTTCCCTCTCTTCGTCCTCCCAGCGCTATCCTCGTCCAGCTCATCGAAGTCGCTGTCCTGCTCTTCTTCTTCGTCTTCCTCCTCGTCCTCATCCGACCCCTCGCCGGAGTCCCCTTCCTCCTCACCTTTCGCCTCTCCCTCCTCATCCTCGCCCTCCTCTGTCTCTGCCTTGTCCTCTCCGTCTTCGCCGTCTCCCTGCCCGTCCGCCCCGCTGAAGTCGGAAATGAGGAGCGCTCGTAGGCCGTTGCTCAGCTCGATGTATCTGCAAAGAGCGGGACACGATCAACGTATTCATACGCTGTAGCTTACGAAGACTTATCGCAGCAGCTGTGAAGACAAAAGGATGCTTTCACACCTGTAGTTCAGTTACACTGCTCTCCTTCCGCTCTCTGTGTGTTGCCGTTCTCAAACTCTGTTCTCTTCAGGAAACAACAACAACCTTCGAGCTAGCGAGCTACACGCTGGAAATGTCATGTTTTTAAGGAGATTTGAATCATGCAACGAGGCAGGCCTGCTTGGTTCGTTAAGGGAATGATTGTAAAGATTTATAAAGAATATGTTTAGGGCGTTTCCTCTCTAACTGGGAGGTTTTGGGACTGATTGGTGGGATTGCTGTGGACCAAGTACACATGGAGATACACTGGTAAGAGCCAATGAGGTTTAACCATGTATCAGCTCATTTAAATAGCTCACGTTACTGTATTGTGTCAACAGTTAACTTCATTTAATATTGTATGTGGCGTTTTCTTTTGCAAATGTTCCACCAAAACAAGTTCCTTCCTGAGACTATTAAGCAGAGCCACCGTCGCTGCGGCCGGAGCTTAGCGCCGCCCGAGACGATGTGATTGGTTTAAAGAAATGCAAATAACCCAGAGAGTTTTTCTCTCCTATCCCAGAATGCATCTGTAGTGTAGCCAGACACACACAACTAATGTGAATGTTATATGATTAAAGATTGAGATTTTGTATTATACTAAATTGCATCTATAATTTAGAAACATTCACAATATTTTTTTGTACAATCACTTTGTGCTTCTCCCCCGTTATTGGAGTGAACTGTAGAGCATTTTTTCTCTCCTATCCCGTGATGCATCTGTGGTGTAGCCCAGAGTCTGTCAATGTGAGACTAACTATCACATAACCCAGACATTCAAACCAGACACTTTTGTCTCCCACCTGTATTTCTTCGGGTCGCTGGGTGAACTGACGATCTCTGCGTCTCCCTGGTCGTCTCCTCCAGCTGCTCCACCATCTCCAGCTGCCACCTGGGCCCTCACTTCCTGTTGTTGTGGTGGTGGCTCGCCCTGGTCTGGAAACGATACCTGTCCTTGCGCTCCGCCGCTGCTCAGTGACTTGTTGGTCTGAGGCATTTTGACAGAGTTCTCCGGAGTGGCAGCAGCGCTAGACGTGCAGGAGAACACACATTTAGTAATATATAAAATATTGTAGGGATGCAACTAACGATAGCTGATTCATCTTTGGATTATTTTCTGAATGAATGGATTAGTTGTTTGGTCTCTGAAATGTCAGAAAATGGTGAAAAATGTGGATCAGTTTTTCCCAAAAAGCCCCAGATGACGTCCTCAAAATGTCTTGTTTTGTCCCCAACTCAAAGATATTCAGTTTCCTGTCCCAGAGGAGAGAAGGAACTAGAACAATATTCACATTTAACAAGCTGACATCACACAAGTTTACCTGTTTTTACATATAAAAAAAATGACTCAAATTGATTAATCGTTATAGTATATATTCCGTATTTTCCAGACTATAAGTCACTTTTTTTCATACTTTGGCTGGTCCTGCGACTTATAGTCAGGTGTGACTTATATATCAAAATATATATAATGTAACATGTTTTAAATGTTATTTCATGCTGAAAACATTACCGTCTACAGCCGCGAGAGGCGACTTGTGAGGACTATATGCTGCTCCTAAAGACAACTGAGAAAGAAAAGAAGCTGCAGGAGACTGCAGGTAGTAAAACACGCAGCCGAAAACGGTCATCGAGCAGCAGAAGGAGAGTTTGGAGTGAGAGAGAAACTTGTGAGGGACTGGAGAAAAGGTTAGTCTTACTGCAATGAAGAAAACAAAGAAAGCTAGTCGCGCTGAAATCCAGATGGCCAGAGCTGGAGGAAGGAGTCCACAGATGGGGGCTTGAACAACGTGCTGCTGGGAGAGGCTCGTCAACAGTGCCGTTACGTTACGTTAACATAGACACCTATCGTAT
Source organism: Sander vitreus (assembly GCF_031162955.1). Lineage (NCBI taxonomy): Eukaryota > Metazoa > Chordata > Actinopteri > Perciformes > Percidae > Sander > Sander vitreus. The sequence goes on from NC_135863.1 coordinate 199,721, forward strand.
TCAGCCCCTTGTTCTGGGGGCTGTTGGGTAGTTTAATAACTGTTAATGTGTTACGTTAACATAGAGGACACCTACCGTATTCAGCCCCTTGTTCTGGGGGCTGTTGGGTAGTTTAATAACTTGCCTTTCCAGATTAAATGTCTGTTCTTGGTCTTGGATTTTGTGAAATAAATTTCTAAATAAATGTGACTTATAGTCCAGTGCGACTTATATATGTTTTTTTCCTCTTCATGACGCATTTTTTGCCTGATGCGACTTATACTCCGGAGGGACTTATAGTCCGGAAAATACAGTAAATGGAAATATTTTGCTACTGTACACAATGACAAGTGTTTCTCTTCCTTCCTCTTTCTTACAGTTTGTGTTTGTCTCTTTCCTGTTTCAACATGACAATGTCTCTGTGCACAAAGCCAGCTACATAAAGAAATGCTGTTCAAGTCAAGCCAAGTTTATTGTCTGCAATATGTGCCAGACATACAGAGCAACTGAAAATAAGTTTCTCCTCGACCCACTAAGAAATGTATACAAATAAAGATAAAAGATAAGTAGCCTAATATATGAAACACAACATACAACACCCCAAAACATCCCCAAACACATAAAACTATCAGCTCCACACAACTCTCTCTGGATTTCTCAGTAGGACTATGTTCAGAAGATTGTGGCGTCCGGTGACTTTCCCGTGCAGAGTCCATCATGTTTTTTTTAATCCTCCATGTCCTCCTTGGCTACTAGCAACTGCGTGGAGGAGGGAGGGAGAGGGTGCGCGATCACAGAGGGCTTGTATAGGGTGACCAGATTTCCCGGAAATAAAACTGGGACACTGTGCATGTGACCGTAGTGCTCGTGCACGCACATGCTTTTTAACGTGAACATGTGCCAGCCCAGGTCAGACATAGACACAGACAGATTAGACACAATTTTGCCAACAGCACACGTAGGCCTACTGCTCACAACATAATGGGGTATCTCAGTTAATATTCATGAAAAATGCACCCACTGAACTTGTGAGAAACTTGGTGAAAAGGTATTTTTCATTATCATAGTTAATGATCGGGCTATAATAAGTATAACACGTCAGCTATGTAACTGGGACAATTGCATAGTGGTTGGTGTAAACTAGAGATGTTCCGATACCGATACTGGTCGGTATCGGCTCCGATACTGCCTAAAACGCTGGTATCTGTATCGGGAAGTACTGGAGTTAATGCACCGATCCGATACCACGTAATAAAGCCCTGAAGATAATCTACGTTAAAGTAGTTTATTTATGTTCTTTCTCCGTTATAACTGACTGTCAAACTGCAGAATAAAAGAACGTTCTGGGGCGTTTAACCTGAGCCAGACCGACAACAAAGATAGAAATCATATCACATCCATACAGAGATAGTAGTATACAGCTGTTATACATCATATCATCCATACAGGGATAGTAGTATACAGTTGTTATACATCATATCATCTATACAGAGATAGTAGTATACAGCTGTTATACATCATATCATCCATACAGAGATAGTAGTATACAGCTGTTATACATCATATCATCCATACAGGGATAGTAGTATACAGCTGTTATACATCATATCATCCATACAGGGATAGTAGTATACAGTTGTTATACATCATATCATCTATACAGAGATAGTAGTATACAGCTGTTATACATCATATCATCCATACAGGGATAGTAGTATACAGCTGTTATACATCATATCATCTATACAGGGATAGTAGTATACAGCTGTTATACATCATATCATCTATACAGAGATGGTAGTATACAGCTGTTATACATCATATGATCTATACAGGGATAGTAGTATACAGCTGTTATACATCATATCATCTATACAGAGATAGTAGTATACAGCTGTTATACATCATATCATCTATACAGAGATAGTAGTATACAGCTGTTATACATCATATCATCTATACAGAGATAGTAGTATACAGCTGTTATACATCATATCATCTATACAGAGATAGTAGTATACAGCTGTTATACATCATATCATCTATACAGGGATAGTAGTATACAGCTGTTATACATCATATCATCTATACAGGGATAGTAGTATACAGCTGTTATACATCATATCATCTATACAGGGATAGTAGTATACAGCTGTTATACATCATATCATCCATACAGAGATAGTAGTATACAGCTGTTATACATCATATGATCTATACAGAGATGGTAGTATACAGCTGTTATACATCATATCATCTATACAGGGATAGTAGTATACAGCTGTTATACATCATATCATCCATACAGGGATAGTAGTATACAGTTCTTAAAACATAATAAAATATATGACACACTGGTATCGGCCGATACGCAAGTTCAGGTATCAGAATCGGTATCAGGAAGCAAAAAAATGGTATCGGACCATCTCCAGTGTAAACTGGGACATTTTAGCGTCCCGACAGGCTTTTGTCGGGACTCGGGAAACGCAACTTAGAATCGGGACTGTCCCGGTCAAACCTAGTCACCCTAGGCTTGTATCACGTGGACGCACCGACAGTGTTGTTGTCATTACTTAGAAATCCTCATGGGAGCGACAGAAACTACATTTTAATGCTTTAAGAAGCTAAAGGCCATTTTATAGTCGTGCGTAAAATCGGACCCTACGCCGTAGCCTGACACGCACCTCTCGAAAAATTTAACTACACGTCGCAGTGACGCACGCCGCCCGGCCGTTGCTTGATAGCGTTGCATCCCCCCACCCCGACTCATTTCCTGGTTCTCCTTCTCCATAAACAACATGAAATCAAGGAGAGGGTTAACTCCTCCTGCTCCAGATTTCCCACCGTGGTCAGAAAGATCAGGGGAGACACTTTGTTTCTCTCACTATGACTCTAGAGTCGGTACTCGCTCCAAAGCTCATCGCCGTCACTCTCTCACTTCTCCCTCACTCTACCACACACACACACACGCCGGCTTGACGCACACACCAACGCACAAGTATAAACATCAGGCCACTTACGTAGGCTACGGCGAGAGCTCTGCGTGGAGCCTCCGCACAACTGTAAAACGGCCTTAACACGTACGCTGACACCATTCACACGGTGAAAAGCTGTGTGCTTTCTCTGGTTGCCCCACACCTGTGTACCTCTGGCTGATTACCTTTATGCCTTTTCGTGCCAATGCTCCACCCAGTGAGCACATACAAAAACTGCAGATTAATTAACATTACTGACATGGATATATAAACAAAACAAGGTTGCATAATGGCTCCAACACCTGCTATTCTAACGTCTAACTACTATTTTTAGAATCGATTAACTGTGTGTCATTTATAAAGCAACTACCGACCGATTAAAGAACTATTCATGGAAACACAAAGAGGGAAATTGGTACTAGAAGAACTAAATGTTGAAAGATATTCACGCAGACTGCTGATGCATCATATATGCTTTATATACAGTGGGGAGAACAATATGATACACTGCCGATTTTGCAGGTTTTCCTACTTACAAAGCATGTAGAGGTCTGTAATTGTTATCATAGGTACTCTTCAACTGTGAGAGACGGAGTCTAAAACAATAATCCAGAAAATCACATTGTATCATTTTTTAAATAATTAATTAGCATTTTATTGCATGACATAAGTATTTGATACATCAGAAAAGCAGAACTTAATATTTGGTACAGAAACCTTTGTTTGCAATTACAGAGCTCATACGTTTCCTGTAGTTCTTGACCAGGTTTGCACACACTGCAGCAGGGATTTTGGCCCACTCCTCCATACAGACCTTCTCCAGATCCTTCAGGTTTTGGGGCTGTCGCTGGGCAATACGAACTTTCAGCTCCTTCCAAAGATTTTCTATGGGGTTCAGGTCTGGAGACTGGCTAGGCAACTCCAGGACCTTGAGATGCTTCTTACGGAGCCACTCCTTAGTTGCCCTGGCTGTGTGTTTTGGGTCGTCGTCATGCTGGAAGACCCAGCCATGACCCATCTTCAATGCTCTTACTGAGGGAAGGAGGTTGTTGACCAAGATCTCGCGATACATGGCCCCATCCATCCTCCCCTCAATACGATGCAGACGTCCTGTCCCCTTTGCAGAAAAGCATCCCCAAAGAATGATGTTTCCACCGCCATGCTGCAGGATTTTAATCCATGCCGGCGTAGTGTGTTAGTAATGGTTTTCTTTGAGACTGTGGTCCCAGCTCTCTTCAGGTCATTGACCAGGTTTGTGTGCTTTTCTTTTTGCATCGTTTTTTATTCGCAGCGCGTTTGTGTATTTGGTTGTGTTGTGTGTATTTGCAGCGTGTTTGTGTATTTGGTTGTGTTGTGTGCATTTGCAGCGCGTTTGCTGAATGTTGCACATGTGTTGTCAAATGAATGAAGTTGTTTTCTTAATTAGCTTGTGTTTTGTCTATTTGCGTGTGTTTTCTGAAGTTGCCACCATAGTCTGTTATACAGGTAAGGAGTTCAAACAGGTGCAGTTAATACAGGTAATGAGTGGAGAACAGGAGGGCTTCTTAAAGAAAAACTAACAGGTCTGTGAAAGCCGGAAATCTTACTGGTTGGTAGGTGATCAAATACTATGTCATGCAATAAAATGCAAATACATTATTTAAAAATCATACAATGTGATTTTCTGGATTATTGTTTTAGACTCCGTCTCTCACAGTTGAAGAGTACCTATGATAACAATTACAGACCTCTACATGCTTTGTAAGTAGGAAAACCTGCAAAATCGGCAGTGTATCATATTGTTCTCCCCACTATATATATATATATATATATATATATATATATATATATATGGCTGTAATGTCCGGGTGTCCACATATGTTTGACCATGTAGAATGGGTATCTATTAATGTGTATTTGTAAGGAGAGACTACTCTTGTTATTAGGCCAACGTTACATCGTAAACTAATTTTCAAATATTAACCTTTACAATTGTTTTTGCTGGAACAAATGTTTGTCGATTTATAGAGTACCATCTACTGTTTTAGAAAATACCTAGAGTGAAAAACAAATGTACATAACATGTTGCCGATAATGAAAATATCGAATATTATTGAAGTTTGATGGCGCAGCACCGTCGCGCTACAGAACTCCATCGGACGTTGTGCGTTAACCTTATTGTTATTATTCTAGTAACTTAATTACTGCCACTTTAAATACGCACTAATGAAGTCACACCGTTAAACCGGATAGTAAGTTAGTTAATGTAGCTACAGACCGGCTGTAGCTAAATTAATATAGCTGTATATTAGCTAGCTTTCAGTTATCCTGTTGTTGACACAACGCCAACTGTTAAACAGCTAGCTAACGTTAACGTTAGTTTAGCCACGCTAGCTAAAATACGAGCCGTTAAGTGTAGCCGTTAGCTAGCCAGCTACATCTAAACCCTAAAACATGACACAGCAGTTTAGTCATCTTTACTGTAACACAAGGAGACGCTTACCTTTGTTTCTGCTTGCTTAATGTTGATGGAAGTTTTGGGGTTTCAGTACAGCCGCCTAGCTTCGGTCTGGTAGCAGTTAGCCAAAACAAAGCCTGTGATTCGCTGAGAGCAAATCGATCACAGACAAACGCGCCGTCTGATTGGTCGAATCTGTGACGAGAGAAATAAAGTTAGATTGACAAACACGGAGTAGTGATGGTTTTTGTAGTTCTCTCAAAACAACTGGTGTAGGTTGTATTTAAAAATGTAGCCACAAAAATAACAGAATAACTACATTAAATCGTTAAAACATGCAAAAGCTTTAGACTCAGTTACAGCCTTTTAAATTCCGAATGCATGGAAAGTTTTAATAGATTATTTTTTTAAATGGTTGTCAAGTAAAACATGAATACTGATTCCACCTCTACCAACTTAACACAGAATTAAAAATGTTGTATTTTCTTTAAATATTTGTTGCACACGCACACACATACACAGACACAAATATACACACACACACACACATGCACACACAGGCACAGACACAAATATACACACACACACACACACACACACACAGACACATACGCACAAGCAGGCTCACGCATACGCACAAGCACACACATACAGTTTCACACACAGTCTCAAACACACACACACACACAGGCACACACACACACACACACACACGCACACACAGGCAGGCACACACACACACACGCACACACAGGCACACGCACACACATACACAGACACAAATACACACACACACTTACACACATACATGCACACACAGACACATACGCACAAGGACACACATACAGTCTCACACACAGTCTCAAACACACACACACACACACACACATGCACACGCACACACAGGCACAGACACAAATACACACACACACACACACACAGGCACACACACGCACACGCACACACATACACACACACACTTACACACATACATACACACACACACACACACACACACAGACACACACACACACAGGCACATATATATATATACTGTATATCATTATATGTTATTTAGAAAAGAAATAGTGTAAGAAAAAGTCTCAGAGACAAAAAACTAATGTGAATGTTATATGATTAAAGATTGAGATTTTAATTATACTAAATTGCATCTATAATATACAAACATTCACAATATTTTTTTGTACAATCACTTTGTGCTTCTCCCCCGTTATTGGAGTGAACTGTAAGACAACAGGTTTACATAAACTCTCTATAGAATTTGTCCATGGTATACACAGCATAAAAATAAATTCATACTCAACACCATTATAGCTTCTAAATCTATCATTTACAAATTCACTTAAAAAATAATCATATGAAGACAATGTCAATATTATTGTATGTTATTTTTGTTATCAATGGTGGGGAGTTACACACAGAAACGTGCGCTGTGGTAGCTACGTATATAACACGTTGGCAGGATTTTCCTTTTTTTACTATCTTCAATATTTAATCATAAATGCACAGCAAAGTCTTTCGTAAACACACACACACACACACACACACGTACTGTATCTCAGCTGACATGACATTATTAAAATATCACACTTCCGTTAAAGATACTGTACACAAACCGTACAACTGAACACGCAATAAATATCATGATAACCATATTCAACAATGTTGCCTTTAAAGGGTAACTTTTTCAACCTGGACCTTATGTTCCCATGTGTTTGTGTCTAAGTGACTGATGGGAACAACAATCTTTGACATTGGTCCAGTATTAAGCGCGAGAAACAAGCTGCAATGTAACGTTAATGGACAATTGCGTACCTTCAGTTAGTGTCCACTAAAAGTTCTGTTGTTGTCGCTGACAGACTCAGGTTATTATTCTAAGTGTCTGACAACATTATGAAAGGATCCCTACAGAGATAGACCTTTTAGTTAAAGAGGAAGATCCTTTTAGTTTAACATGGAACAGCCCCGAAATCTCCATCACCAAACTACACCAGACTCCATGTAAATAATCAGGACTTTTATCATCGTAAAACACACTTCAATCAGAGTCGACAGAAACTAAATAAAACTATAAAAACCCGTCTTGGTTCGTCTTTCCACTGGTCCAACAATCACCACTCTGGTTTGGTTGAAATAAACCCTTAATTCACCCATTTACATGTGGAGATATGCTGGCTCTATACATGCTAAAAGTCCTGATTATTTACATGGAGTCTGGTGGGTTTGGTGATGGAGATTTCGGGGCTGTTTCATGTTAAACTAAAAGGATCTTACTCTTTAACTAAAAGGTCTATCTCTGTAGGGATCCTTTCATAATGTTGTCAGACACTTAGAATAATAATCTGAGTCTGTCAACAGCAACAACAGAACTTTTAGTGGACGCTAACTGATGCTGAACATTTGTCTGTTAACGTTACATTACAGCCCGGTTTGAGGCTGCCAGTTGCAGCGTTCTCGCTCAATACTGGACCAGTTTCAAAGATTTTCGTTCACATTAGTCACTTAGACACCAATGCATTAAAGAAATAGGGTCCAGGTTGAAGAACAAAACAAACTACCCTTTAATATCACTCTCTCTCATACACACACACACACACACACACACACACATCTCATTTAGGAAACACTGCGAACATGACGGCTACGCGACTACACCTGCTAAAGGGGGGAAGGAGAGAGAACCATGTGTCTTCACTCATCAGCTCAGCTCACATGTGTGTGCTTGAGTGTAAAACACCCTCGGTGTGGCGTTGGATTGTGTCGGCCAGTGCAAAAGCTGTAAACCACCACGAAGCCGGGCCGCAGCGCTAAGCGGCAGAGTCGGGGTCGAGTCTCTGGCAGGGCGTCTGATCCGTTTTCGTTCTTTTCTTTCTATAAACAGCTTGGTTTTTGTGGAGTTACACACACAAAAATCAAGTTTCATCAGTAAAGAAAAAAAACGTGCACTTGTTGTCCTCCCAGGCCGAAATAAATATAAAAATGAACACCTTTTTGATGCTTTTTCTGACATTTATATCCCTTTGACGAGGGGCGGAGAATTGGCCATCAGTGAGCTTGGCCATCAGCTGTGTGCTTGGCCATCAGCTGTGTGCTTGGCCATCAGCCGTGTGCTTGGTCATCAGCTGTAGTAGCTTGGCCATCAGCTGTGAGCTTTGGCCATCAGCCGTAGCAGCTGTAGCCATCAGCTGTATGCTTGGCCATCAGCTGTGTGCTAGCCATCAAGTGGTATTTCAGACTGGACGTGTTGTGATGATAGCTCAGTTCACAACGACAAAAACACACAGATCACTTTGGTCTTGTCAATGGAACCATTTGGCAACTTTTTTAAAGTAAACTTTCCATTCAGAATCTTATTGGCATCCATTTCGGCGTCTCGTGCTCGCCATCCACTCAAAACGTAACGTTAGCCTACTACTTTTTGGCCGCTCGCAAGCCCAAACAAGTGTGTGCGCCGTGCCTGTTGTTGTGTTTCCGGTCTAGCTAGATCCGGTGTGGTGTTGTAGTTTTTCTAACGTTACTAGTTGTTGCAACAACATGTGAAAAAAACAACAAAGATTTCTAGGCCAAAAGAACGTTAATCTCGCGATAAAAAATAATTGACGCCGTTAAAATGGGTTTGCGTTAACGCCGTTAATAACGAGTTTAACTGACAGCACTAGCTGTTTTTAAAAGGGTATCTGTAACTCCCATATTTTTTCAACCTGGACCCTATGTTCCTATGTTTTTTGTGTCTAAGTGACTGACAATCTTTGACATTGGTCCAGTATTAAACAAGCTACAATGTAAGTTAATAGGGCAATTGTGCATTCACAAAAGTGCTCGTTTTGCCGCTGACAGACTCCAAGTGTCTGACAACATTATGGGAACCTCAGTCGAGGTTCCCAGCTAGCTGAGGCGATACCAAAAGGTGACGTGGAAAGTCGACAGACGGGGGTGTCCTGAATAAACCCGCCATTTTTAACTAGTTTAGCCAGCTATGTTTATTTTTTTGCTGCCTCCAGCTTCATTAGAAACTAAATGTGTCTTCTGGCAACAACAACACACCTTCCACGTTCTGTGTGTCGCGTTAGGTCACGGCAGTTTCCTGCGGCACCGCTTGTTTTACAGTTCTGTGGAGGCTGCAGGCAGAGCTTTCGCCGTATACTATGTAAGTGGCCTGATGTGTATACTTGTGTGCTGGTGCGTGCGTCGAGCCAGCCATGTGTGTGTGTACGTAGGCTACGGCGAAAGCTCTGCACACATGCTGGCTCGACGCACGCACCAGCCAACAAGTATAAACATCAGGCCACTTACATAGGCTACGGAGAAAGCTCTGCGTGGAACCTCCACAGAACTGTAAAACAAGCTCAAGTGGCCTGATATTTATACTTGTGAGCCGGCGTATAACGACCAGCCACGCTGAGGCGGTACTACCATCTGCAATGGAAAACGGACGCACAGTGTGTCGAGGCGAGTAGAGTCGAGGCGAGTCGAGCAGGTACCATGTAATGGAAAAACACCATGTGTGGTTGTTTTAAGTCTCTTTATAGTTATTGTGCATCCTTCTGCAGTCATTCTTTGTGTATCTGTGCTTGTTTTGCATCTGTTTGTGGTCGTTCTGCGTCTGTGCAATCGTTTGATTAACTTTCCAACAAGGACATTTTTTAGGGGGAGTTTTTCTTTATCTGAATCAACGGCCTCAGGACAGATTGTGCTCTTTGAGGCAAGTTTTTGCTATTGGATTTGCCTAACAGTCAGTTTTGGGTGCCCTGTGCCTGCACCTGATTGTTCCAGTAAATCCTGTACAATGATTCGTCTCACACCTCAAACAACTACTGATCTGAATGAACCCTGTTAGAACATTTCTGTTTAACTTCATGCTGTTAAAA